>NW_019525231.1:73091-286131 GCF_002814215.2 Seriola lalandi dorsalis | reverse complement strand
ACCCACAGTGATGACAGGACTCCATGAAAGCATATTTCCCAAAATTATACTTATTGGTTTAAGCTAAGTACAGCACGGAAATGTATGAGGTGATTATCTTATTCAGAATAACTAACAAGCAGTTTTTTCTACCTTATTATGCATTCTCCAATTTAGTACACCATCAGTTTAACTACATCCACCAGTATTGTTTGGATAGTCTAGTCTCCCTTTATTTATTTATTTAATGACCAGGAGATCTACAATTATATATTCAATTTTTACTTCAGTGATGAAGGTTCAGATTCTTCACCTCCATGTTTTCTGAGTCATGACAGTCATGACATTCAGCTGGTTTGATAGTATGAAGCATCCTTTGGTGCAACTGACCTGTCTTGAGGTACACACCTCGGACTGCTGACACCCGCTGCTACAATTATAATAATATTATTGCTATTAGCATTATTTTTATTGTCATCATTATTATTATTGTTGATTTTACTGTCATTATTATCAGTATTTCCCTGCCACTGTCACCTAGTGTTTGCTCATGGTGGGCATTGTTGGGTCTCTGTAAACAATGTCATAAAGAGTAACAGTGTAGACCTGCTGTATTAGAAAAGTGCCTTGAGAAAACCTCTGTAGTGATTTGGCACTATTTAGATCAAAATTGACTTTACTCGAGTGCAGAGCTGGTTAACTTCGTGGGAGCTGATCTGGTGCCAGTCTCGTTCACCCTGCTCCACTTTGGTGACCTCCATGTTTGTCAGCCACATGTATTCCATTGTTGTATGCCTTACAGCTGTACCTGCCTACCAAACAGGGAGTTATCCTGCCATATATTTACCTTTTAAATGACAAAACGCTCTAGTTTGTAAAACACAGCGGCAAATGGACAACATGTCCAGGAAGAACCTGAAGCCACAGCCTCAAAGACCTCAAAGTGTATGAGCAATCACATCTCTGGGTTTTCATTCATGTAGATAGATCCCTCTCTCTCTCTGTTTGTGAGTGAATATGTGTATGTGTGTGTGTGTGTGTGTGTGTGATAGAGAGAGAGAGAGAGAGAGAAGGAGAGAGATTTCATGTGTGTTTGTGGTGCTCAGTGAGGAATCAAAGCGTACAAACTCAGAGTGAGAGAAGCCTTGTTTGTCTGATTGGACCCCTCCAGGGAATAGAGGAGCAAGAGGGACGGAGGGCACTTGTTAAAACAAGATTCTAAACACACACACACACACACACACACATACACACACACACACACACACACACACACACCCACACACCCACAGACATACTCACACACACACTAACACCCATACACAGAGTAGAAATATTCAGATAGACACAACTCCAGACACACACACACACACACTCATACACGCTCAATTAAATTTGAATGTTTATGATGTAATTTCTCCTTTATTGTGCCATGGTAGTATGGTCTCTGGGTACTCTGATGTTAATTGCCGCTGAGTCTTGCTTTGGTTGTTGTTGTTTGTTGTTTCTGACAGGTTTGGGTTGTTCAGCTACGTAAACAGTGTTGTAAACACAGGGTCAGTTCACGGGGCAAGCACAGCCTGGAGTATTTCAGCAGCAGATTCTCAAGGAAAAAGAAATGACTGTAGAGTTTCAGTTACAGTTTCTTTGAAGAACAATGTGCCCATGCCTATTACAGTTTTCACACGCAGGATATGACATGTAAATAAGATGTGAATATAGTGCCGTGCATTACATTCAGACTGCAAGAGAAAATCACCAAAGCAAACTCAAGGGAAGACACATGCTGTACCTCATTATTAAGATGTGGTAAAAAATCATACTTGACAACACACAGCACTTTTCATTACTGTGTCAAATTAATTTTATTTTACTGAAGCTACATTTAATTTAAACTGTGTTTATCCTTAAGTCAGTGCCTTTTCCTAGGGCAAAAGAAATGAGTATTCCCCACACACGAGATGCATCTTCTGGTGAGAAGAAATCAGAGCACCCAGAGGAAAGCCAAACACTAGGTGAACATGCACTCCACAGAGACACACACTCCACAAGGCCACTCCTTTACTAATAGACATTATGTGTTAGTAACAGCTTTATGAGACCTTGAGGGACGAGCCAAGTGTAGACCAACCCTCCCCCTGCTTCATGTTGAGACACTATCAGCCTCTGTGGTGGATTATATTTAAGATGGGTCAGAGCAAATAATCCCATGGCCACTTACCAATGATTAATTGGGGTCCTATGCTCCTTGAATCAAATGTCTCCTTTTGTTGGCCTACAGTATTAATAGATTTTATTTTACTTCTATAACAAGTACAAGGATCCACAGCGTCCCTGTAAAAACAAGAGTAATGAAGACAGGAATGATACTATCATAAGACAAGACAGTTGCTGTTCATAGAGGTAACATTTAAAAAAAAAATATGTAGGCTACTTACTTCAAGGATTAGGCAGCCAATATTTTTAGATATTTTTTTGTTGTTATCCAAGGCCAAAAGCAGGAATGAATTGATGTTATTAAGTATTGCCAGTGTATAGTCTAAGTCTGATATAGTTTATTTCTTTGGGACATAGCCCATTTACAGCAGCAAATTGCTGCCACCATGACAACAATTAAAATAGTTTCTTGTTATAACAAAAAACTATACTTGTATTTACAAGGTAATTTTCATGCTATTAAGACATATTTTCTAATTATTACAGTATGAGATACCAATTTCAAGAAAATGTTCTCATTGTAGCGAAGAATCACTTCATCTTGTTATATCACAAAACTTTCTCATTTTTTCACACGACCAATAAATCCCATTAAAACTAACTTTTCTTGTTACATAACAAAACTTATGTTGTCACAAGAAGCAGCGATACGCTGCCATAATTGTTCTCCAAAAAACGTTGAAATGCCTCAGTGAGACACATCATTGGGCGATGTTGCCTTATTGTGATTAACATGGCTACTGTTATATTGAGTAAATCCCACCTACACTTTTCGCTTTTCTACAGCCATAAATTCTCAACCAGTACAGCAAACGTGTTCTACTCCACGGCTGAATATAGTCCCCAACAAATGCACCCATTACTTCTGTACAGTGCATATATTTGAACCATATATTTTTCAACCACCTTTCAGTGATTTATATTCAGTGGGTATGAATGGGCTTGTGGTTAAGAGCTACATTCAAAGATGGACTCACATATTATAGGACTTTATTTTTTAGATATGTTCCTAGTCAAAAAATGTAGAATAACACCAACCTTATCCATTTTCTGATTTAACATTGGAGTAAACAGTGCATCCAAATTCTAGCATTTAATGCTAAGCTAGCATTTGTCCTATGGTCTTTTAAACCTTTGCTCATGAACTTTTCCACTTGGGGGACCTGCTTCCTTCGTACTTGGTTTGAACAATTCCTATTTCTTTCAGTTGTGAAGATGCCGATCATAATCCCAATAACATCCGACGAAAACAGCACAGATGCTCTCCTAATATTTGCAGTACAATCTTATTTTTTTATCCAGGAACTGACGCAGTACTGATACTCAATATCTCTCTAGTATCTCTATAGCATTTCTTCTTATACTAATTAATGTGTGTTATTGTCTTTGAAACATTACAAACACTTACAGTAAGTCTCACATCGTATGTAATTACTAGCATGCAATGTTATTTTATTCCAGTGCTGCACAGAGTGTCTAAGGAATACTTTCTTCTCTCACCTACAACAGCAGCAGCCACATCAAGGAATACACTATCTACGCACTAATTATTAATACAATGAGACATGTTTAAAATTCATGCATATCTGGAGCAGTGACCTTTGCTGACATGTAGATTTGTCTTTGTGATGTATCTGCTGTGGCTACAGCTTGGGAAAGCAATAAGCGGCACAGTTAAAAAAGTAAGAGGGGATTTATCTGTAGTGGTGGCGAGTTAGTCAATGATAAATGGGTTAAACAGATGCTTTCCTTTGAAGGTAAATGAATAAAAACTAGAGAAAATGTGTAACTAGGTCAAAGTGGAAAAGGACTTAGCTTCATGATAAAAATGCTTTAAAAACGAAGAACAGGGATAATTATAAATATAGGAAAACGTTCGCTGTCATTATGCAAAAGGAGACATTATTTAATCAGGAAATAACTGTAAGAGACCAAATGTAGTAGGTGATGATAGGCTAAAGAAATGCACCACAACAGTAAGGCTTATATTATTATGTTAAATTAAATAAAATATGGGCTAGTGTTTATTTTTATTTGCTGTTTATATAAAACTGTTTATATAATGTGCTGTTTGAGTAAGCAGCAGTGTGAGCAGTGATAATCACACACTGCATTACAATAAAATGCAAAGAGTGATGACAATGCAGAAGGTTAATGAGTAGTTTCTGTCACAGGCAGGCTACCCTTTGATATGTTCATCCTGCTGTTAAGAGGGTATATGGAACAGATGAAGGACAAAAATTGAAGAGGAATAATTCAGGAACCCTGCCCTGACCCATCCCACTGCCTCAGCAATCAATTCTGCTGTAATTACCAACAACGGCATCTGTCAGAGATCTGTATCTTATCTGACTGGACGATTTGATAATAGGGTTTATCGGTGGAAATGGCTGGTGAGATCTTTACCACGTCAAGGATATACAAGGGTATTTGAGGTCAGGGTTCCACAAGAACAGTAGCTTATCTGATTAACTACTGTTAGATGGAAAGACAACAATATGGGACAAAGTTTTTGTAGTGAGAGGAAATGCTTTACCTGCTGCACTACACCAATTTATGTTGACTTAACTAAAGAAATCTTGACATGATGAATCACAAGATTAAAGTTCAATGCGGAATGAGGTGATTGTCGATTCCAAAACATACCAGAACCATTTGACACACATCGAAATTTCCGCAATTACATCTGTAAACCTCTTGTCTGAAAACTGTGAAAACTACAGCATCAGTCATTTCAGGACATATGTTTACGTTCGAGCGACAAAGGATTAACAATCTTGCTGTTTGGTAGCAAAAGAAACTGTGTTGTTAAAGATCCACATGAACTCAAAATGAATCATATTGTACAATATTTGTATACATCTCTTATCAGGATTAAACAAATGGCATGTTCATATCGCCAGCACCTGTCACCTACAGCTCTGGTGACATGAAATAGACTGGGAAAACAGAGCAACCCTAATCTTACATGGCTTCAGGATAGAACTGAACTTTCCCTTTTCTAAAATACTAGCTGATGCATTATGTTGCTATATCAGGACAGAATTAGTGAACTGGAGGAACTGAAAAATTGCTATTAATGTAGCTGATTTGATGTGCAGCTAAATAATAATTCCCCCTCCTGTTACCAAATTTGACATTAAAATGTGGATGGTGGACACATTATGTACGCCTATTAAAAATTACTTGGCCGTTCCAAAATTCCGCAACCCACTTTATCTTGCTTCACTGCACACCGGTAGAGAACTACTGGTCTAGCTAGCTAGGTTACGGTGGCCCTGAGAGCTGAATAAACTGCAACTGAAGAAAACACCTGCAAACAGACAAAACGCAACGCTTGATGAAGATGTTTGAGAAAACATTTTCATCAATTTGACAGAACATGCGCTGCAAATACTCACAACACAACAGAAGTGTTTCCAGGCAACACAAAGAAAGTGATCTCTTGGCGCACTTGTACGTATTATAATACAGGTGTTATAATACACCCATGTGCACTTGTTACAAAATTCACAAAGCATTGAACAACAATTGTGTCCCAGCTAGTGCGCTTGTGTATGAAGATGTTTTCTCAATTTGTTAGTGTTTTATCTATTTGCATGTGTTTTCTTAAGTTGCATTGCGTTGAAGTCTCAAAGCCACTGTACTAGCTAGCCAGCTAGCTAACCACTAAGCCTAGGTCAAATAACATCAGCTACAGTGTCAACATTAACATGCAAACAAATTTCATCTGAGCAGTAGAGCTGACAAGAGCAAAACATTATAACTGACTCCTGGGTGAGTTGCTCTAGGTTTGGAGGGAGCTAAGTTTTGAGTGCAATAACAATAAGCATAGCACAAGTGAATTCAGTTAACTGTAGCTTTAGTTTGCTTATAAGTAGCAAAACAATGCAACTTGTATCACATTTACATAAATATAAAAAATAAAAACTGGGCCCTTTGTTTTTGTACACAGTTCAAGTAACTTCCAAGTCAATCCAAAATTGGTCAAAGTCAACTTTGTTTGAGTTCAGCTCAGATAGAGATCTCATCTGATGACTCACAGTACACTCTTTAAGTATGTGTGTACAAGCTTTTAAAACAAGGCACACAGTTCATCCGGCGGTTTTTATGGCAATTTCAATCCTGGAAATCAAGCTGGGAGGCTTGGCATCTACTGAAATCTTAGGATCTTCTTCACTGGATCTTCTCCCTCAAGACCTGACCTGCATTTACAAACAGGCTTATAGTCTCTGTTCTGCTTTCCTTTATATTTCATCTGTTTCTTTTATGTTGTAGAACATCATACTAGATCAGAACATCAGAGGAAGTGCAGACTGAATGTAAATACTGAAAATGTTTTGTTTCTTTCTAGTTCAGCTTCCAAACCCCAAGTAATATTATTATTTACAAAATATGCCTAGCATATATTGACACAATACAAATATCGTATATGAAATTCATAGGCGTAGGTTTACGTGTGGACAGAGGGACATTTCCCTACTGATGTCAAAGTGTAGCTGAATTGTCCCTTCCAATATTTTACCATCTCAAACAATCTTGCCATTTTAACTCCCCTCTGTGTTTCTGATAAGATCAATGCAGCAACTATGAGTTGCCAGGTTTATGTATTTTCTGTAAAAAAAAAAAAAAACGTTGGTAATCATGATAAAGAGTGAAAAAATGGGATATGGGAGATACTCGACTATGATCTGACAACTGTCAACTTCAAACTGCATTAGGCATAGTTGAGCTGCTGCAGCCCGGCAGGAGCAGTAGTGGAGTTGTTGATAAGCAGTGGGGAATCTGAAATTGTAAAAACTTATAGTTTAAAGGTTTTTAATGTCACAGAATTGAAAATGTCTTTACTGGAGAAAATTAACATCATTTGATATTATATTTAAATTTCAGTGGTTAAGTGTTCGCTAATTTGTGAGGTGAAAATGCCTCCCAATAAAACCAATTAAGACATCAGGTCTTTTTTAAAGAACAGCTGAGCTCCGCTAATAAGAACGTTCTGTAATCAATCCAAACATGTATCGTCTTTGAAATTAGCTAAGGAAATATTTATTTATTTAATTCCTTCCTCACCCTTTTAATGAGTGGATTGAGACCAGAGTTTTGCATGTGGGTCATTAAGTTATGAACATTATTTACAAAGTAAATTAGCCACAGTTTGTCCGGCTGATTTGTTTGTGTAGCATCATTTTATTGTGAAAATCCTGTCAGCAGCAGCCTCTGACGTCTCTGTGAAAGATCTTGCCATAAGTTCAGATAATTCAAAAATAATACGTTTTTAAATATAATTTAAAGAGTTTGAGTTGTGTTGGCCCAATGTACACCTACAAAATCTCTTGAGCATGGCTCACTGCAGAGAGTTGGTTCAAACAGCAGCACATTATATATCTATCTATCTACAGCTGTTAAACTCTTCCTACTGTTTTCTCAACTTTTGTGAAGGTCAACATTGTAGCAGCTACTTCTAGCTAGCTCAACTCTCTCCAGACCACTTTTTAGCTTTATAGAAGTAGAATTCATGGCCAAGCTTTTGTATTTGATTAAATCAGATTGCACAGGTGTAGCCTATCTAATATGTTTCATACTGTATGCTTTGCGGTCCTGTTAACATGGTTGCCCAATATGTCTTCAGCTGAACTCCTTTATACTGTATTGTTGATGATTAGCTTTTTTAAGCACGAGCGTGTGTTATGTTTGGTGACCACAGCCCTAAGTTGGTAAACCATACAATCTATCCGTCCATTCCCTACCACCAACTCATCCTGTAGGTGGTCTAGAGTGTATCACAGCATGCACCGGGTAAACAGGGTTTACCACAGCGCACAGAAAGACATCTAGGAGCAGATTAGAGTTCACTAATCTTGCATGTGTATGGACTGTGGAAGGAATGTTGAAAATCTAGAGCACCTGAGTGCCGCAGGATGTAAACCTCAGCACCTTTTTTTTCTGTGTTGGGACAGAGTTAACCACTGCAGTGCTGTTCCACCCCAAACCATATACTCAGTGGTTAATATTGCGACTGTAGAAATATTATGAGCATTAATATTATCTCCACATTAACAATAAGATAAAGCAAGAATATATACTAAACAGTAAACTAAATGAATCATCATCTCTCTGCTGTGCATCTAAAAATTCTCTTGTCTTTATTCTGCCCAAAATAACTTGTAAACAAACCCCTCTCACACATACATTTATTAAATATATATAAACCAATAAAAATCAGGGAGAATAAAATAGGAGATTAAAAGTCTAAAATCCAGGCCAAAGCATGGCTAAAACCCAGTGAATTATCGGTCTATGAAATGCGTTATATAAAAAAGCTGACTTGCCCTGAGATGCACTCCCTCTTCCAGCGCATCATCTCTGTGGTGTTCTCCTCCTTCCACCTCTTCACTTCTCTGTTGCTCTCTTCTTATCACCAGTTCAACTGATGTGTCTCTCTGTTCATTAGTTGATATCCTCTTTGGTAGAAAACATACTGATGTCTCACCCTTCTTCTTTATTTTTTAAAAATGTCTCCTTCAAGGAACACTTTTTTTTCCTTTAATAGTCGTCATGATTAATAACAGTGTATGGCTTAACACTAAGTTTTGTGGAAAGTTTGAATGAATGTGTGCTGTTTGTCACTTACTGTCTGTTGCATGCCTCTCAGAACATAAGTGTTCAGTAATTATATCAGTGCAATTTTTCTTTAAGTGTTTAAATGGGCTTCTATGAAGAGACCTACATATAAAGACTATATCCACCAAATGTGTCACTTAAACAACTTAAACAAGTCCTTTTCTCTGAGCTTCACTCTGAAAATGTGCTGAAAGTGCAAACTCTCAGGTACTGAGCTTTGAATGAAGTGTCACTGCATTACTAACTAATGTGGATTTTTGTTTGGGTCTGATCTTAGTGCTTTTGTATATTGCACTTGAATGACTGATCTGAAATGTGGACTTTTGTCTGCAGAGTGAGCAGTTTCAGAGATGTTGGTAGGTGCAGGCAATTTGGGTTTAGTCAGGTTGTAGATCTACCCCTCTCAGTGTGTGCCTTTTGCCAAGCAACAAAAAGGAGCCAGTACCAGACATCTACAATTGTTGCCTGTCTGGCTCCACAGTATGGAAAAAATGTAAATAGATTTTTTTTTTTTTTTGCCATTTTCAGTGTAGTTTAATGGTGATTTTTATAGATTCAAGAGGATTTCCATTTTTGAGAATTTTATGTCACTGTATTACAGAGGAAAACATTTTACTTTTAACACCTTTACTTGACTTTTACATGAAAAATATACAGTGATTTCTGTGCTCTGTTTTGAGTGCTGGTTTTGCAGTGATGTTGTTGTGGGATGCTTCCGCCGTGTGGTTTAGTTAGTTCATTCAGTGGCAAGAGCACTTATACTTTCCACGTAAGCACCCCTTTGTGAGTCTGCTACACTGATCCCATAGGCTTTTTCCACTCAACTCTGCATACAAATCACACACATCACAATGCAATAGAAGTGGTATGTATCTGTAGGTTGGTCTTACCCAAAATTACAGTTTGGACTTTAAAGTACAATTATAATTACACCATGATAAGAATAAATGTACTTCTCACAACTTAATATGTTCATTATTACACCGGACATACACTCTAATGTAAAGTGCAGGTTTGAGTGTCAGCTGTTATCAGTGAGCTCAAAGGAGCAGTATGTGAAATCACACTATGCATTTCTGGTTGCTGTTAGGAAACCTGAATTATAAAAATTAAAAAAAATAAAGATGTAAAAATGATATGTGACAAGAGAAAGTTGTAGATACACTGAATTTGTTTGCTGTCAGAGAATTTAATAGTTAAAGTTACAGTTGCTAACTGAGAAAATGAATCCTTCCTAAAGGTGCAGCATCGCTCATTAGTGTGTGTGACACTGACATAACTTGTGACATTATGAGAGTTGAGAAGGGTTCAGTTTTGAGCATGCAGGCATGTGCCACATCCGAAACGCCTTGTCTCCCCCCTCTCTGCTGGTGTGTTTTTCTCTGCTTGTGTTTCTGTTTCTCTCTGCCAGTGTCCGGCCTTTTCTCACCATGGGTGTTCTCTCTCTCTGCTGGTGTCTGTCACTCTGTTTTCTCCTGAATCTGGAAAGATGTGAAAAGTATAAAAGTATTACGTTTATACGTGTATTCCTACTACTCAGACTATACAGCTTGTTGCTAGAACAGCTAGCTGTTAGCTGTAACTTTAGCCACATGCTTTTCCACGCATCTCAATCATTTCAACATATCAAGTCTGAAAATAATTAAAAAGTTTTAAGTATGTGATGTACGTAGCAGCGATGTGATTACAAAGTTAGTAGCTACATTACAGTTGCTACGCATTACGTCAACATTTTAGGGGGTCAGCTTGTTTACTGCTAACCAAGCAGCAAGCAACCTCTGGGGCTAAAAAGTGAAGCCAACACAGAAGTGCCAAAAACTGCAGTACCCTCAAATGACCACTTGAGTCTGGTTCCAAAAGTGAGTCAATCTCCAGTAGACTGAGCTTCAAAACCACTATTCAGAAACCTATGGGTGATGTCAGAGTGGCTTTGTCCATCTTTATATACAGTCTATGCTGTTAATCTGCTGTTAAGCAGGAGTTGACTGAGAGGGTTATCAATTTCATCTCACTGCCTTCAGCAGACAGAGTACTCTGCAATGGTAAGGGAAGCAGCTAACTTTCACTAAAAGAGGGGGAATACACCTACATGTACCTCCAAGAGCTGACCTGCTAGTGTTAGCCATTGGTAAGCTGACATTCAGGAATAACTGGAGTTAAGCGTTGGAAAGCATATGAACCCAGTGCAGTCAAAAGCAAAAGGGTCTGAATACTTTCCGAATGCACTGTAACTTGTTATTAGTCACACAAAACACCTGCATGACTCAAGAAACAGGGCATGCTTGGTTTTTTGTTTCAGACTTAGGGAAGTTTATATAAAATGGATGATTATCATTTGCTTGTTGTTATGATACAACATGTTAATTAGTCAAATTAAGATGTGCGTGTAGTTGGATATTCTCGAAAACATTGATTCTGAGTACCTTTTATGCATCTGTAATATTAAATACCGTACCATACACACCCAAATATGATCACCTTTGATCAAAATCTGATCAGTAATGTCAACTTGGAAAGACAAATTGTAAGTAAAAAAGCACTGTGGGGGCATTTTTACTTTTTCAGTTTCTTCTTTAGCCATTAATTTTTTATGAGCGTCATTATTGTTAATATCCAACAATACTGCAATATTTTTTGCTGTACAGCCAGCAGGCTCCTAACGCTAACAAAACTTTCTTCAATGTAAATCCCATGAAAAAAACAAACAGCACTTTTTCATTTCTGACCGTCTGACTTTCAGAAGAACAAACACTTTTATTTGTCCTTCATCAGACCCATCTATGCATCACTTCCCTCTCTCTCTTCACCCTACCCTGACCTGATTTGTTTTGGTCCCTCATCATTTCCCCACTCCTCTTGTTCTTTCTCCCACACTCTGATTTCTCTTTTTCTTTTTTTTTCTTCTCCTTTTGCTTGTGTGGAGGGCTTGCAAACAGACATCACTGACAATGAGAGCCAATTCACTGTCAAGAAGGTCTATGTTGTGTGTTTATCTATGTGCATGTGTGTGTGCGCGCACGCAATTCTGAGTGTTTGTTTCTGTCAAGAGTAATGCAAGGTTAGAGGGAGAAAATATTTGCATATTCTCTATCTAGTTTTATACAATTGCTGGTCGTTCAACAATCTTTGAAACAGAGAATGACAGAAGGAGAGAGGAGACTCTGAAAGAGCACTGTGCCTGGAAAAGAGATTACTTATTCTGGTTTTGATGTTGCGGTCAAGTTTATTTACAAGGAAAATCAGTGAAGATAAAGACACCTGAAACTCAGGCTAGATTAAAGTCTTGTGTAAACAGCCTATGCATAAAAGATGATTGCTTCAAGACACCCTCTCATACAAACATAATTTTAATCAGCCAATATCAAGGTCTTCATACTCTATTCCATGGTTACCAATCCCTGCGCCAACAGCTATGGAGTGAAATTAATGTGTACCTTGAGATTTTCTCAAAAGTAAAGATAATCAGTGTCTTCATTACACTATAATCCAAAAACCTTATTGTATAATTACTCTATAACATGCAACACATACCACATTTCTTCTTCAAGTTTCTGGCTGTCACTAATCAATGAAATTGTAGTCTAATCTTTGCTTTTTTTTAATTCTTAAGTCTTCTAAATATTTTGATACTACAACTGTTGCTACCTTTCTAAGTTACCAGACAATAACTCGCTCTCACTCAGGCTCATCCATGCTCATCTAGCAGCTACTACCTGTTCTCTCCACACCAGAGCAGCGATTCATTCAGAAGCCGGATGCAATGATTTTTTTCTTCAGTGAACATCTAGAAGAAAATGTAGATGGTGGACTGCAGACATTAATCCTGGAACCTCATTCATTCCCTCCAATAGCAACATGAAAGACAGAGTGAACGAAGTGTTAACATTACATCCACATCCACAGCACCTGACACCGTTACATTAGCTTACCTTTATCATAAATGTCATTTGTAGTACATTTTGTCACAGTTCTCATTTTCAAAAATTCTGGACTGATCTCATACAAACAGACAAAAACTGCCGACCAGGTGATGACATCACTGTTGTTACCATTGCATCCGAGCGCAGCGCCTACATTTGTTGCATCAGGGTCTGGCTCATCACTGTTGTATGCTTCACTGAATGAGAACTTATTTGGCAGAAAAAAATGATTGAATGTACTAATTCAAACTGGTTGGCATCCAAAAAACAACATTGGGAAAATGCTGTGGTTGACTGACAGAGAGATCAGAGAGATCACCAGTGTGTCTATACATCTACTTTTAACTGGTTTGTTTTAGGGTCTGTTTTGTCCAAAAAAAAAAAAAACTAAAGAAAAAAAGAAAGAGTTTCACTTTGCTTTTCTCCAACTTTCTTCGCAGACTTTCTGCCTCTGTGAGTGAGATCATTCTTTAACCTCATGTGGTTTTAACCGCAGAGAGCCATTTGTTCTGGAAATGAACACTAATTTCAAATGCTTAGACAAGACAAACACACTCTGGGTGACACAGAGAGACATCGAAAGAGGCATTATCATTCACCAGTTGCCTTATAAATCCTCAGCCAGTTGTTTTAGTGCTGCTGACTGGGAAGGGGAATGTAAGCATTACCACGACAGACATGCTTTATGTTCCCTATTACAATGACTAATTGAATGTTTGTCTATATCTAATGAGGTGGGTTGCCCCTGGAGTATTTGTATATCTGTGTGTGTGTGTGTGTGTGTGTGTGTGTGTGTGTGTGTGTGTGTGAGATGGTTTGTTTGCGTAAGTGACTGTATGAGGTATCTGTTGTCAGCACATCCAGTGGTGCTCTGCAATTTTGGTCACCACTTCAATCCAAAAAGCAGTAGCCCAAACACAGGTGCACTGAGCTGCTTTAGTTTTTGATCATGGAAAAACATCTCAGAAAAATCACAGAAACCTCCGCATGGGTGAAAATAGTCACGTGGCAGCTCTTTGGTTATTTTCTGTGCAGGACATTGCAAATTGTTCCAATGCAGCGTTTAAGTGCCATACACCCTGTGGAGTTCTAAACATGCCAGACTCAAGTGCTTATCAAATACTATAACAGAAAGGCTTTAGGAAGTATGGGAGGATAGTATAAACTCCAGATAGGGAGGACAATGTGGAGGTAGACTCCTCAAAAATTGGTATGTACTTAGTTTTCAAATTTTATTTATGTATTCTTACTTGTAGACTTTTTTTTTTATTCAGTTAGGCAACAAAACTACTTGGTTAGGTTTAGGCTCCTAATGTGCTTAGTTGGTTTTAGGAGAAGGGGGGTGTGGGTAAAATAGATCCTTCCCCTCCACAAGGTTAACCAGGTGGCTATCCACACCATGTGCAAATACCATTGTTAGCTACAGACACATTGGTGCTTCTCTGCGATGTTATATACATATGAGTGCAAGTAGCATTAGCGTCTGCCGTAATCTAAATGTCCTAATTAGTACATGTTTAAATGCACACTGAAATGTACTTTTTTTTTTTTTTTTTTAAGTATATATTTTTTGGAATTTTGGAGAGAGAGACAGGAAATGGGGAGGCAGAGAGAGGGGGAATGACATGCAGTAAAGGGCCATCGGATGCGGGATTCGAACCGGGGCTGACTGCGGCGAGGACTGTAGCCTCTACACATGGGGCGCCTGCTCAACCCACTGCGCCGCTCGACGCCCCAGAAATGTACTTTTTAATACAGTTTCGGAATAACTACTTAAAATACACATATTCCCCAACCAAGTAATTATTTCATCAACAGTATCTTAATGTTTTTATTCAGAACAACATGATAGGGCCCCAGCCTTTATTCCCTGTGATTAAATTGGTGGTAAACTAGAAAGTCAGCCAATCATATGATCATTCAAACTGGTTACCAGTCTGTCAATCATGTGTCAGTCATCATGAAGTGGCAATGAAATAGCGGCATGTCAATCCAGCTACCTGCCAGGTGCCAAGAAGGAGGAAAAAAATGAAAGGGGTGTCACAGTGTATGAAATCGCAGTTTTAAAGCATGTGCCTCATGTCTTTTGGTCTAACCCGTTTCTCTCACAAGCAAACTCAAATACAAATCTCAATATCTGCAAATTCTGGCAGCTATAGCAGATGTTCATTTAAGAGAAACTCCTCATAATTTTGATTAAGTGCACGATAATGTGAAGGAAACGTTCCCTCTATTTGCCCATTTATACGGCAAATGCTCCATGCTTTAGAGAGGAGAGATGTAAGTGTGCTCCAGTGGTGCTATTTTTCTTTATACGAGCCAGTGACACTATAAGCTACCTTCCCAGCACCAGACAGACAAAGTTAGCGCCTAGCTTGTGAACATAGTGGAGCATTTAGCAGCTTAAGAGCCATAATGTTTCCCTCAGGAGCTGGTTAAAACCAACAGATAGGTCTTTTATTCTTCGGGTGACCACATGCACATCTTTAAATAAACAGTAGTGTTACTTCCTGTCTGCTGGATGTGCTAACATTTTTGATGCAGCAGCTACAAATGTCACAAGAGGTATTAAGTGAAAATATGGCAATATCGTGTTTGCAATATGTGCTCATTCTTTTGAATGGAGCCAGTCCTGCGATCCTGAGCCCAATCATATTTGCCAAATCAAATATGTCCAGTGCATCCTGTTGGATTATTTTGTCCACTGTTTGCTTCACGATTGTTTCTATGAAAATATAAAATACTTGCCGTCTTGGTAACTTTCCAGAGCTGTTATTGTAGATCGTATTTCATGTCTCCCAGTACCTGAAGCTACATACCTCCACGAGTGCAAACCCTTGCATGATCTGCAGAAGAATGGGACATGCAAGGTGGAGCTGACTCATTTTTATTCTAGTTTGGGCCTGTCAGTGGCGGTTCTAACTTACATGGTACCCTGGGTGAAAATAGTCTCTCTCTCTCTCTCTCTCACACGTTTATGTTTTTTTCTATATAGAATATATATATATATATATATATATATATATATATATATATATATATATATATTTTTTTTTTTTATATATATTGTTTTTTTCTTATAGAATGTTTCTTTTTTTTTTATATATAGAAAAAAACAAGACAAACACGTGTGGTGGTGTGCAGACTAATTTATTATTCTTTAGAATTTCACACAGCCCAGAAAAATGATGTCTGTGAAATGACAGGTCTGTATTCACAGTATTATGAATGAATTGTGGCTTATTTGGTAGCTTTTCCTGGTGTGACTGATTTTACTAATTGCATTAGTCATGTATAGAGATAGAAGTGTGCTATTTGATGAATTAGCTCCAGTAGGGACACCGGTGGTATAGATCCTCTGACCTAATATGTGGTGGTTGGAGCTTCTGTCTCTGTGCAGAAGGTTAGAGTTTGAAAGCCTAACTGTACTGCTTTTCTTTTATTATGCTTAGTTGAGATATTCAATCTCTAACTAAACTGATGACCTAATGCTATGATATGTTATTATGTTTAAAACCACAGAAGCTTGACAAGCTGTGAGTGTAGTGTAAAGTGTGTCCTGGAGTTAGGGATGTTTTGGGGTTCTTGTGTGAATTTCTGGAATAACCCAGTGAAATAAACCTTTTCAATTATGATATCATTGTTTCCCCCAGGCTTCTGTCTCCAGGCAAAGCCAATTCAGAGATAGTTTCAGTGATATTAACAAGCTGATATCTTTGCTGCTGTTTCAGCGGGTGTGCTGGTAGTTCTGGTGTAGTAATTTCTTCCATGAAGAATTCAGAACGCCGTTCTCTTCACCTTAAATTTTTTTTGCTGTCACTGCAATAAACTGCTCTGCTCAAATGCGATTCACACTGAGTAACTCTTCATAGAAACCTTGGGTGTGCAGTCCAAAATGAGACTGAGCCATTTGAACTGATTGAATGAGATTTAGATTCCGTGCCATTTTTAGCAATTAAAAAGTAAACATAGTCCTTGGTCTATATTTGGGCTCTGCTGTGTGGTTCAGTTTGGATGAATCATGGGTTTTGACTCATTCACTTGCTCACTTTGAAGTACAAGATATTTAGACACTCAATCAACCATTCACAAATATACACACACATTCTTTTTTTTTTCTATTTTTTTTTTACCATCAATGATATTGACTTTACTTGTCTAGCCAGCAAGGCGCTTGTTCTTAGAGGACACTAGGGCGGAAAATGGTGTAGAGCTATTGATCAGTGGTAAGACATGACATCATAGAGTGAAGTGTTGTATTAAGTGCGTATGTGTGTCCTCAGTGTGTGGTTCATTTTTGAATGGACACAACTGTGAATGAGTGTGTGTTTGTGTGTGTGTGTGCGCGCACACGTGTGTGTGTGTGTGTGTGTGTGTGTGTTTTACAGCAGCAGCACAATCTATCTACTCCATATCTATGGTCCTGAGCCTGCATAATCATATCAGCACTGATCTAAAAAGCCACACATGTTGCAGTACTATCTATTTAGAAGCAGGATTTATTGCATCTAACTTATCCCCTAGGGCGCTGCGCATGGCTTTGTATTTGTTTGTGTATCTCTATGTCTGTGTGTGTTTGTGTGTGTGTGTGTGCACGTGCGTGTGCGCGTGTGTGTGTGTGTGTGTTTGTGTGTGTCAATACTTATCTAAAATCCCCTGTGTTCCAAGCCTAGTTGGTGTAATTCAAGCTGATCTTAATCTTTTTTCTTCGGTCTCTTCCCCCAGTGAAGAAGAAGTAAAACTACAATGATAGGGTCAGGGTCATTTCCTCCTGCTAATGGCTACTAATAGGTTCCGTTACAGATAATCTGGGTCTAATGATGTGGTTAGCGGCCTCTCACACTTGCTCTGGGTCAGTCCCACTATTGGAGATTCTCTGGTCAATATGTGTTCAAGTCAAGGGCGTCTTGAATGTTCAAACAGCTTGCTTGCTAGTTGACCAGAAAGACAGAATGACAAGAGTGTGAGAAATATTTCATCCACACACTCCCTCACCTAGTTAGTGTCAGTTCAGCTCAAACACGGCCAACCCACATTAAACTCAAGTATCATCTTGTATTTGTCTCATGTTTTATCTGTAATGATGTGAAAACATTAGAATCCCATACAGAAAGTAAAAGTGTGCATCCTGATTAGAGCTCAGTTATAAATCATTGTGCATCACGGAGAATCTCTCCTGCTGCTAAGAGCCGAACACATTACATTGGATGGTGATAGAGGAGGTTGTACCTGCATCTGATTTAGTGGTTGTTAAGTGACTTCATTGACAGTCAGCACCGGTGCTGAGAGCCGTGCTGTCCATTTCTACTTCCATCACAGTTAGTTTTGTGGTTTAGTTTACAGCCTGCCATGCTGTTGCTCCTGCATTGTTCTATATACCATAACACAGCAAAAAAAAAGAATTACAGTAAGTCAAGTGACGAAATTCGGATTTTCGTTCGATCCATGGAATCATCGACTTTCTATCCTGATTAGATTTCTGTTTAGTGACATCACCCTGTCCTGTGAGCTCATCAAATACCTTGGTGGGTACACTATTATAATTATTTGGAAAAAAATGGCCAAAACAACAAAAATAAACACTCAAGTCCTAAAAATATATTGTGTGATCTTTTTCAAAGGATGAAGTTCAAATAAATGAAAACTCTCAAGTAATTTTGTTCATATTTATTTGATTGCAACCCATGTAGCCCTAATCCTAAACTAAATTGTAGAATTAATACTGTTCTGCTCAAGTTGTACTGCCTCCCCTGCCTCACTGAAGTGACGAGCTAACATCACTGTAAGGCAGTTTTACAAAGTCAGGGAACAGTTGACCTTTATCCATTCACCATAGTTCATCATTTTTGCATTTGTGAAGGAAACGACTTAGGGCATGCACTGGGTCAGATGGACAGTGTATTTTAGGAACGCCAAGTGCTGCAGTAAAAGGCATGACCTTTTGTTGCTTAGACTATGATGTTTTGAATTCAAACTGATTGTAACAGATTTATTTTTATTTCTTCTCATGTCTGAGCAGTTGATGAAAATTTTAATTAGGAAGTGACAGCCATACTGTCTCTGGATTCAGCTGCTGGAAAATATCATGTGACCACAGGCACAATGAAAATTCACTGCATTGTGGAAGTGTAGTGTACTGTACTGTAGATACTGTTATAGTAATATATTGTTAATGCCACATTGCTTCTAAGGCCCTGTTCAGACCTGGTATTAACATCTGTCTCAGGAGATCTGATCACAAGTGAACAGCTCTAAGTTCAGGTGTGAATGCACCTGAAGATGCATTGAGGACGCACTTGAGATCCGATCACTCAGACCAGATTCAGAGATGCGCTGGGCCTCATGTGGCCACATTCTTTTAGCAGTGTGAACGCAAATGTTAACTGGGCCACACTGAGGGACCGCCTACTGAACTGACCTCCTCTGCATCATTCTGATTAGTCCCACAGTTTCATAATGAACGGAAAATATTTTACTATTTCAAATGGATAAAACTTAATTTCACTGTAGGACCTGCATTCAGCGCATTAATTCGCTCAACCCCTCCGTGCTCCGCTCCCTCTCTCTCTCACTCACATACACACACACACACACACACACACACACACACACACACACACACACACATAAGCACATTGATAACAGACCCGTCTGTCGATTGGACAAAAACAACAACACATACCTGTCTATTTGCATATAAAGCGGGGAAGTGAGATCCAATTACAAGCGGTCAATCGAGAAGAATGTGAAGACACATTTTAAAGCCAGGTGTGAACAGATGTGCTTAGAGCAGACCACTTGTGATCGGATCACTGAAGACGCATATTAATAACAGGTCTGAACGAGGTCCTAAGACGGCCATGGATCCTTCCCTATCCGTTTGTGGGCTTTTATTTTCTTCTGTTTTGGTCACCTCTACCTGGCTCAGGTGTTGGTTTATTTGTGATTGATGAGTCTAATTTGACCCCTCTAAAATTATCTTGGCAATGAAATACAAAACACTGTGTATTGTCTGCGCTTCGTTTAGAAAAGCTGACCTGCCGCAGACGTGGGAGTAAACGGTGGCAAAGTTTTGTGATGGTTGCATCTTGAGAGTAGGCCATTGTGATTTATGAGCTGTGTCTGTGTGTGTGCGTGCCTGTTAGGAACCGGTGCGCTCTTACGTGCATTAATGTGTGTGTGTGTGTGTGTGTGTGTGTGTGTGTGTGTGTGTGTGTGTTTGTAAACAAGGTTGCGCTCTACTTTCATGCCACCAGCCGTCCATCTCCCCCATTCAAGGCCTCTCATTTGAATCCCACAGATGTGTACATACAAACACACCTTACGCTCACTGCGAAAATACATCCAGTCTTCTTTAAAACATATACGTTCTTGTGTTATTACGTAACTACTGCTGTTTCAAGGTTCAAAGCAGGAGGTTAATTTTCCTCACATTAAGTTTAGAAGTTGTGCTGCTGTGTGAAATCCACTCTCTGAATCAAATTCAGCACAGGCTTCTGTTAGAGATAGAGATGAGGCTGTGTGTGTTTGTTGGGTGGAGAGAGAGAGAGAGACACAGAGCCGCTATTAAAAAGGTACGGAATAGAGATTGGAATACTAATACAGTCGTCTTTTAATCCATTTGTCTATCCCCTGACCTCAGTCTACAGTGTATCCAGTGCTATTCAGATCCACAGCTGTTATGGACAATGTTATCAGGTTAAGGTGAATAGACAATATGTTTAAAGAATATGTCCAATTTATCACGCATATGTTTTCAGCCGTGTCGGTTGTTTGAAGTACTGAACCGATTTGGTGGAGTAATGGGGTATCAGCCAGGGAGGAACACATTGCAATTGGGTGCAGAATCTTGTAAAAGGGGCGGATCTGGGAATTTTTTTTAAAGCATTTTTTCCTTAAAGGAGCTATTTGTAAGTTTTGCTAGTGCTGTAAAGCCAGCGTTAGCGACATCATCAGCCTTGTGAACGCCCACAAGAGGTTAAATACCTGGGTCTCCACACCAGAGTGTTGGACCAGTCCCAGCCTGGTCAGATGCGTACATGAACTGATGAAGCCTCTTGGATAAGAGGTGAAACGTCTTCCCAGACAAATAATCAAGTCCAGTTGTTTTTTCGATTTAAAACTCCTTTAGGATACTATGACCTGGACAAATGAGAATATGCACAGGCTGACAGCCAGCGTTAGCATTAGCAGCTGTTTACTTACCAGTCTAGAAGAAACGATGCGAGTTCAGAATCAAACTTCATTCCTTTACTCGCCAACAGCTGTCTCCAGAGGTGGAGAGCAACACCAATGCTAGCTCTTGTCTCTATCCCATCTTTTCGTCTACTGAAGTTAGCATGCTAACCAGCTAGTCCCGGGCCCCTTTTGTCACTTTCTGATAGCGACTCACTGTAGCCTCCAATCTGCTCTGAAGACGTAGCGCTGCTTGGAGGACTCATTATAACCTTGTCTTGTAAACTCAACGATGGCCCAAGCTCTTGTCAAACATCGGTCACCACCACCTGCTCCTGGGAAGAAAACACGTTTGGTGGCTGAGAATAAATACATCTCCTGATGCTGATTCCCCATTACACACAGTCTTATTTATTATTAACTGTCGGTAACAGTGCATATGGCGCCAACAGCATTTAGGAATGTTTACATCACTATTTCATTAAACATGCAACTAATAAAATTAGACAATAACAAAAGCAGTTGCGACATAGCAGTGAAACAACCTGTTTGAATTGTATAATGCTGACATCATCATTGTGCATAACAGGTAGTAAAACCATGCAGCTGTCTTACACAAGGACTAAAGGCAATGGATAAATAAAGCTACTTGAGAACAAAAGATGTGTAGGATTGTTTCGCCTTGGCGGAGGTATGCGCTCTACTCAGAGTCATTCTGGTGTTTATATTGTTGGTCATCATTCATATCACAAGGAGTCAGATGATCAGACAGGTGTTAAACTAACCCCCAGGACAGCCAAACAAAAGAGAAACTGATTACCTGAAATTTCTGTTGTCAACATCCCTCATATTTCACAGACCGACATTGTGGTTCAACTTTGACCTGCCATCCCTCCAGTGGCTGTCTGGACAGTTTTCCTGAGCTGTCTGGTAATTATGTCTGCCTGTCTGTCTGCCTGCCTGCCTGCCTGTCTGTCTGCCTGCCTGCCTGCCTGCCTGCCTGCCTGCCTGCCTGCCTGCCTGCCTGCCTGCCTGTCTATCTGTCTGTCTGTCTGTGTTATAAACAGTTTTTTTTTTTGTAGCTTTGAGCAGTTGCCAGGCAACCAGCAGAGATTCCAGGAAGTTACTGGTTGTAGCCTTGTGATATTCCAACACATAACCATCCATAAAACAGCAAAATTGTATTTTTTACACTTCAATATTGGTAAAGATGAATCAAACAGCATATAATGTATTAATTAAATGTGCTGGGCAGAATCTGTCTGGTTAACTTGGCTCAGACTACAGGAGTTTCGGACCAATTTAATCCCAATTCACCTCTCCTGACAATCGGTACAGAACTCCGGCCCTGGACCTTTGGGCGGTACGATGTTTGGCTCAAATTATCTGGTAATGTGATCGCTTTAGAGATCCACTCTTAAACTTCCTGAACTGCCAGCAGACTCATTCATATGTTGACTGCATCTCCCCAAACATTTGCAGGTGAGGTGATGCATTGCCCCCTGATTGCACCCTCTGGCAGGATAATCTTGATAATATCCTGTAGTGTGTGATGGGCCTTTATTTTCAAATCTTGTAGTGTGTGCATGTTTGATGTTAGAGAAAATCTGTTGAATTTCTCCGTATGTATGTTATGCAACCTGATTTGAAAATCGGTTAGGATTTTAAAGCTCTTGTAGTCTCAGTTAGGCCTAACTGGCTGTAGGCTTGTATTTGATTGACAGGAATGAGAGTGGTATCAATCTTTCATCTAACTCTCCACCAGAAAGCAAACAAGCATATTTCCCAAAATGTTTAACTATTCCTTTAAGGGGGGAGTAGTTTTCCCAGCAGAATCTTCGTTGCTTTCTCAAAGAGCTCGGGCTTTCCCACCAAACGCTAGCGTATAATAATTTGCTATAAATGATCAGTTCTTTGAAGTAAGTGTCTCTGTCGGAATAATTCTGGTGAGTAAAATGTTATCATAGCTGGGAAATTTGTACAAAAATATGTTGTAATGAACTGGGATGATGTGCATGTATATTCAATAAGCTTGAGGTTGCAAAGTGAATCTTGTCAAGTATGTGTTGTACTTAGATGTTGAGCCCACATGGCTTTGGTGGCAAGCATACCAGACTGCTCAATTACTCAGTGTGAATCCCTTAGGTCTGAGTTTATACAATAATACCCAGTCATTCATTAGTGTAAGCAGCATGTCTGGATATAATCCTCTCTCTCCAGTGTTTTCGTTTTTTTTTTTTTTTTTTTTATCACCAGCTCGGCATCAGTTTCCCTGACATTAATGTTCAGGTAATAAGTATTAGCAAATGGAATGTCTTTCAGCAATGAAATCTCTTTTATCATTTCTCCTCATATCAACACTGAGCTATTTGAGCTGAAGTTTATTTTCCTGGCAAGTACCTGTCCTGAGCCATAGCGACAACACTCAATCCCAGTAACACAGTTTCAGTCGCATTGTGCTCATGCAACGACTCCCCTGAAAGTTACCTCAGTGCAGGTGCTTGTACAGTACCTTAAACCTGAAGTTGGCGTACCGTGTTTCTTTTAAGTCATTGCCAGTGCTGTTAGATAAGAAAGCATTAAAATTGTAATTTGACAATGAACTAAAACAATAATTTTGAAGTAGGAAAACATTTTGAATTTAAATTATTAATATAACATAATTATGTTTAAGGATTTAATGAGTGCATTCATACACAACTGTGACTGAAAACAAACAATGAACTCAGTGAACCTGCTGTTATGAACGGTATTAATAAAAAACAGTGAATATTTTTTTCATCCTCTGTATTCTTTCATTTATCTAGGTAAACCCCTTTCATTCAGCCCACCTTAAGCAGCTATAATGAGACCATAACAATAGCCTCAGTAGTGCTACATCGGGCAACAGCTTGTTAACTTTGGAGCAGATTTTTCTACAGCTACAGAAAACACAAAAGGGTAATTAGGAGGGAACAAACATTTATTTGATTTGGGTTGTTGATGCCGAGGTTTCACTCGGCGGTAACTGGTAAAATTTACAAACATTCTTCCGGTGTTCTCATTTTTTGAGAATATGTGATGATTAGACGAGATTACAAATTGCTGATCTTAATTAGACAATTTTACATAATGTCGCAAATCAATGAGCAGAACTGTTCAACTTTGTTCAAGCCAATTTCAGATGTGGAATCCATAACATTGCAGGCTTCATCTTCATCTTCATCTTCATGTTAAAGCATTTAATAATTCTTCATGTTAAAGAACATTTTTAGTGTCTGGTGATTGCAGGTGAATCGGGAGGCTCAGGTAGATTCCCGGTGGGCGTGGGATGGTTGTTGAGTCGCTATAGGCTGTTGATAGGGCAGGTAAACACAATTATTTTATAAATAGATCACGTAGAAACTCGCATTAAATTCTTTAAATAAATTCTGACGAGAATGTTTCTGACTTTTGCTCAACATCAACTTCACAGGACAGCTTTAAGCAGCAGGCTGTCGAGCCAGTGGCTCAATGTGGAAAGAAGAGAGAGAGAGAGCGAGAGAGAGAGGGAGGGCGAGAGAGGGATGGACAGGGGTCGATTGGTGATCACCCAGTCCAGCAGGCAGCGCAGCCCACAGTTCCGTGGTTCCCCCTCACGTCTGCCTCCACAGCAAACTATGTTCGGTCCGGTCCCTCTGCTCTATCCACCTGCTTACAGTTTATGTGTTTGTATATTTATCACTGTGTAAACACAGACAGCCAGCAGTGGACTGTTGATGACTCATTTTATATGAATAACGAAAAAGAAAAACAGTGGATGAAAAGCTCAGAGAAAAGAAGTTACATCCAGAAAAAAAATCCCTTCAAATAGTTGTGCATCTAACAGCAGTAACTCTAACAGAGCGTATAGCTTCGTTTTCTGCTCTTGTTTTCTCATATGAAATTCAAATACGATAATTAAAGTACGCAAAGCAGTTAACTCAGATCTACACAATTTTATTACAGAAAGATCCAGTGAAGGGAGAAAACTGCTAAAATTAAAATATGTCTGGTGTTGTATTTACTACACTACTGTCCAGTCTGAATTCTAATCCCACTCTCTGTAGCTGCTAATTTATACAGAGGAAAGTGAAAAAGAACCACAGTTATGTCAGTTGTTCTATTTCATGTATTGTTCTACAATCATCATTGTTATCTTATCTTTTGTTTAGTTCGTGATTCTTGTGAAGTGTAACACAGGCCGTATGTGATGGTGTCTGCAGATGGGTTTTGGTGGGCCAGTCCAAGTCAAGGGTCCCGGGGCGGATTCTTGTTCCCACTTCGTCCCTGGGTGATTTTTGTGCGTGTAGCTGCCGAGGAGCTGCAGACGGAAATGAGCTAATAGCTGAATCAGGAATAAATCATTTTGAGATTAGTGGTTTTTGCGCTTGTTCTTAATTTGATAAAGAAATAGACAGAAAGAAAAGCGATGGCCTTTTGTCTTTTACATTAATGTCAATGTTACAGCTTTATTCAGACATGAGGACATTTACAGGATGAACCTCAAAGCTCTCAGGCTATTTAGCACCTGGTGCGCAAGAAGCAGCATGGAGATAGAGAGACAGAGAGCACAGCAGTCACGTGCTGCATCGCTAATGGATTGTAAAACTTTGCGGTTGAAGCCTTAATTAATTAATGACCACCGTGAGTGTGAGGGACACTCGCCACCACTTCCCACAGCAAATTCACTAATACATTTCCACATGAATTTCATAATTTAATGCTTTAGAAAGCAAATTCTGCTGTCAGTTTTATCATGCCCAACAGTGCACAAGCACATTAAGTAAATGACAAAACATTAAGTTGGAATTCTCATTTAGTTGGTAATTTGTTCACATGGTGTACGTAAAGCAGTTTGCTGGATATGTACGATATGTGATAGTCTCTTCAACAACTTAATACTGGCTTTTTCCATAGTGTTTTTATTTTCTTTGTGCATGACAGATGATGCATCGAGATAACACATTTATTAGAGTGATTTTAGAAGGTGCTACAAGACATACATTTCTGGCCTCGTGCTCCTGCAGCCTTTACATTAATATGATGGTTTTCAGTTTAGACTCATGTTGTAGTGGAAGTGGTAATGGAATGTTTCTCGGTGTGAGCTGACGTTACATAAAAGTGACCAGGATGCTTATTCAGACATGAGGCTGACATGTTAAATTGCCATCAGATTAATACACAGCGTGCATGTCTGAAAGGGGCTTCAGTTGATTCTCATGATTATTGCATCGATGCGATATAAGCTACCCTGATTCGTCAGGAACAGTATAAGCAGTGCATCAGTGTATGGACCATTTTGTTGCGTTTTTTTTTGTTTGTTTTTTATACCAATTTTTTCCCATATCGCCATAATGCAGAAGTCCTACATCCCTGAGGGTGAAGTATTCATCTTGGATCCAAAACTATAGAGGCAGAAAGGGAATGAGTGTAATTCAACTCACAGTTACGAATAAGTACAGTTTGGTTAGAATAACTGATGACAATATGATAATGAAAGATGAGGCAGTTATTGGCCCCATTGCTACATAAATGTACGAGAGACACTTGTTTACTGAATTAGCATTAATTCCATAATTGAAATCCTTCTTTTACTCTTTAACTGGTGCATGTACCTGGTGGGAAGGCACATCACATTTGTTACCATGTGTCTCCATAAAGGTTTACATGCATCCTGTTTTGCTGCTTTAGTATGGAGGGAACGTCGAGAAGAGAAAGAGATGGGTCAGCATTACTTAACACAGCCATTTAAATGCACATTCTGTCTCAGTCTCTCATAAATACACAGTGGCACATGCGCACATACGCATTAATATATTACCTCACACAACCACATACAGTGTTTTGTCTTGTCTGCCATAACTTTTAGAAATAATCCTTTGACGATGGGGTGTGTGTGTGTGTGTGTCTCTGAATGATGCGAGGGTGTTTGCGTGTGCATATGGACGCACAAATTTAAGTCTGTGTGTGTGTGTGTGTGTCTTCGCATATTGTGAATCCTCTGTCAGCACATCGTGTCAGGGGCTGGCTAGGACTTTCAGAAATGCAGGCACAAGCATATCTTATTTGGATTATGTATAAAACACTGATAGAGGCCGTCTGCTTGCATCAATCAGGAGAGTGAGAGGAAGAGACAGAGGGAGGCAAAAATAGAGGGGAGGGAGAAAGAGAGACAGAGAGAGAGAGAGGAAGCACGTGAATGGATGTGTGAGCCTGTGGGGTGAGAGGGGGAAAAGGAACTGAAGGTGTAGGGTAGAGCTGGTAAAGCATCAACGAGTACAGAAGCATTTAAATATGCAGAGGGAAAGGATAGATTGGCGAAGTGATTGGAGTTTAAGATTCAAAGAGGGAGCGGAGAGAAAAGGGGAGGGAGATTAACAAAGGTGAGGTGGTGCATGAGAAATGGATATACGGAGTGGTGGATTTATCAGAGAAACAGAGGGGATGAAAGCAGGAAGAGGGAGACACGGAGCAAAGGGAAAGAGAGATGGAGAAGGAAGAAGGGAGAGAGGAGAGGGGAAGGGTAGCCGGGAGGGTTTGATTGATGGGCTGTAGACAGGGCCTGCCGTTTTCTAGAGCAGAACTACTCCAGCACTGGACACCCGCCAGACACTGCAGCCCTGGAGAACCCTGTGTGTGTGTGTGTGTGTGTGTGTGTGTGTGTGAGAGAGAGAGAGTGTGTGTGCGCACACATATGGGCTTAGGCAAAGCTTTTCCATTACAATCTGATGATGCAGACACATGCAGTGAGGGCAACAGAGGCAGGTGTGGGTGACAGCTTTATTTTTAACATTTGGTGTATGTGTGTGTGAATACTCATCTCATTCATTCATGTGTGCTTTATGTGCATGCATGCTGTATATGAAGTATATCAGTATATCAAGGCATGTTTGTATATGTCAAAGCATACATGCATGTGTGTTTATGCAAATGTGTGCAACTGTGTGCATAAGTGCATGTGTGCTTTTATGTGCAGGTGTGTTCTCCAGCTCCTGCACTATAGACAGGACACGTCAATCTTTTACTTGATCTCCAAGACTATTTTTCAGACAAGCAGCCAATAAAATTCCTTTTCTTTTTTTTGGCACATCCCCCCAGGAAGCAGATTGCCTTGATGCAATCCAGGCAGGGAAAAAGAAAATCAAATAAATCAATGTTTGGAAATAAAAATTAAACTAAAGCAATGTTGGTCTGATATCAGATTTAAATCACAGTGCTCAGTCTCAGCTTGGACACTTAATTAAGGGAACTGTAAAGTAATTATGGTGACGACAAGCTGAATATAAACAGAAAATATAAACATGGTTAAATGAACCAGCACAGGAAACAACATCAAAGTGTGCATCATATTTTAATTTAAACTAGCTGCAAGTCTGCTACCGACATAACTGTCTGTGTCAAATAATAATTGCATGGGCCTACAGGTAAAGTTCTGCAGTCATGTACAACCTTTTCGCAAGCTGTACGACTACACAGTCATGTTGTTAACCTCTTTCTCTAGAGCTACACAACATAGAGCATCTAAACATAAAAAAAATCACTTCTTGTCTTTTTTACCAAAGCTGCAACTCTTCATGGACAAGAGACATTTAACTGTCATGATCTTCCCCTCTGTATGACTCTGTAGTATTTCCTGTTTTATTTTTGTAGTCACTTACCTTTGGCGTCTGTTGTTGTTTTACTTCCTGTCGGTCTGAGCGCCTGCTCTGCCCTGATTAGTTTCACCTGTTACCAATTACCTTTGCCTTCCTTGTGTGTTTAGTCCCTCACTCTAGCTGTTTGTTTAGTTTAGTTTTCTGAGTAAGTTCCTGAGTGTCTTCTTTGTTGATCTGTTCTTGCTCCTGGTTATGCTCCCTCATGTTCCTTGTGCGTTGTATCCTGTTGTTTGTTCCTGCCGGTTTGCCTGCTTAGCTGCTCACCTGCCTCTTCATCCACCCGTCTGCCTGTAAGCCTTCTCATTTATTAAATATACTTCACTGCATCACCCATGCTGCCTGCATCGCTGTCTGCATTTGGGTCCTTTTGTTCAGCATTTATATTATCTCCTATTGGTGCTATACATTTTTTAAAAAGTAGGTGCCTTTAGCCAGTTACATCAGGCATAAAAAAGTGATCTTATTCCCTCACTCTCCAACAGCACTCGAACCTGACTTCAAATTATCTATGCTAAAATTACTATTGGTAAGTTTTCTCCGCTGCTTGCCTTCTTACTGTGTTTGAGACCATCAGTTGTGTTGTGTCATGGTAGTGTTGGTAAACAGTAAATAGCCCTATTGGACAATTGTGCTAATCCATATTATGTCTAGAATTGCTCAACTTACTCAAGAGAAACGACAGTCCATCATAACTTAAAGACATGAGTGTCAGTCAATCCGGAAAATTGCAAGAACTTTGCATGTATCTACAAGTGGCTCTCATGAGGACCATCCCAGGAAAGGAAGACCAAGACTTGGACGAGTTCTTGACTTAGAGTTACCAGCCTCAGAAATTGCCAATTAGCAGCACCTCAGATTAGAGCCTACATGACTGCTTCACAGAGTTTAAGCAGCAGACACATCTCAAAATCAACTGTCCGGAGGGGACTGCATGAATCAGGCCTTCATGGTCGAATTGCTGAGCAGAAACCACTACTGAAGGTGGCCAATGAGAAGGAGGTAATCGCTCGGCCCAAGAAAAACAAGGAACGGACATTAGTCCAATGGAAACCAGCACTTTGGTCTGATGAGTCCAAATTTGAGATTATTGGTTCCAACCACTGGGTCTTTGTAAGACACAGAAAAGAGTAATGGATGGTATCTGCATGTGTGGTTCCCAACGTGTTCCCAAGCATGGAAGAGGATATGTGATGGTGTGAGGGGGGTTTTGCTGGTATTGCTGTTGGTGATTTATTCAAATTTGAAGGTTCACTTAACCAGCATCACAACCACAGCAGGTTATTATAAAGATCAGCTCTACCTGTGATTAAAATTATGTTCTTTTTCCCTATAAGATTTGTGGAGACTACATCACCACCTGCACTGCACTGGATTTATTCTCACTGGTACAAGTTGCCTTTGATTTTTAATGAATTATACAAAAAAACATGACAAAACAATTTTGGAAATTTTTACTTTCTCCCACAGTTTCACTGAAAAAAAAAAATCTAAAAACATCCCAACATTCATTGCAATTTATAACAAAGGCTGCCACAAAATCAGGTATTTTAGCCTACAACAATCTCAAAAAAAAGTCTGTGAAATGCTGGAGGGACTGATTTTATATATATATATATAAAACATACATGCAAGATTGGGATAAAACTATTAAAAAAGTGCTCCACAGTGAAAGTGTTAAGATTACTTGCAAGACAAGACTAATGGCATGAAATGATTAGTCATGCTAAATCGAGAATACAGTTTTTTAATTTGAGAACATGAGTTTCTTTTTTTTTTTTTTTCTCCATGACAACTCCAAGGCTTTGTAAGTCATCACTCATGAGGCAGTGGAGGCACCACCAATAAATGGAGCAACATGAATTCTGCAAAGCTGGTTACCACATGGGATGTGTTCAAATTACTAGTACATGCCCATTTGTTCAAACTCAATTCACTTTGGATGAGTAACAGCCTGAGTCCATATGACATCATGTTTGTACCTCTTTCAGACCTGTTCAGACCTGCATTAACATGCGTCTTCTGTGATCTGGTCACAAGTATGTCAGTTCACACCTGCCATTAACATGCGTCTTGAGTGACCACTTGTGATTGGATCTTACTTCCCCACTCTATATGCAAATAAACAGGTATGCGTTGTTGTTTTTAGCCAATCCGACAGATGGTTCTGTTGTCAATGTGCTTGTACGTGTGTGTGAGTGAGTGAGAGAGAGAGAGTGAGAGGGGCACGGAGGGGTTGAGTGAATCAATGCGCTGCACACAGCTCTACACTGAAATAAGGTTTTATCCATTTAAGATAGTAAAATATTTTCCGTTCATGATGAAACTGGGGGACTAATCGGACTGTGACAGAGGACGTCAGTTGAGTGGTTGGTCCTTCAATGTGGACACATTCGCGTTCACACTGCTAAAAGAATGTGGCCACATGAGGCCCAGCGCATCTCTGAATGTGGTCTGAGTGATCGGATCTCAAGTGCGTCCTCAATGCATCTTGGATGCATTCACACCTGAACTTGGAGCTGTTCACATGTGATCAGATCTCCTTAGACGGATGTTAATACCAGGTCTGAACGGGGCCTTTTTTTCGTTTGTAAAAATTAAGTGACAGGCAACAATATGTCATTATTGACTTTGGTCTGAACCGTAGTAGAGGAATGAAACCAACCTCAGTGGCTCATTGTCTTTCTCTCTCCAACACACACACCCGCACTCATTGATATTTTTGGTCTTATTCTATTTACTGTCTCTCTCTTACAGCTTCACCTCCTCTCCAAGTCTCTCTTCCTAAATTGCTACCTCTCTTGCATATACACGTCTTACGAGCGCTTTACAGATCTTCAATACGTTTTACAAGCCTGCAGCCATTAAAACACGTCACCTCTTTGTATTTGAGCTGTTAAGGAGCAAAAATCACAAGCTGCTGTGAAAAAGCTTAGTGAATTTGATAGAAGGACAATGTTTAATCAAAGAATAACCAGTGAATAAAATACACAGGGAGCTGATTTGATTAACATGAAGATAAAACCAAAGTAGCACTTTCTCTTTTGATGTGCTCGTCTCCTTGAAAAAAAACACCCCTTGTTAAAATAAAAAAAGGCCTAATGGGAATTCCAGTGCCTCTGTATTTTGATCAAAATAAAGGCTGTTAATGTGTAGCAGTAGCAAATGAGCGAGGAAAAAAAGAAAAAAGGAAAAGTGTACTTTCATAGCTAAATTAAAATTTTAAGCGCTGCTAAATGCATTTCTGTGCCCACCCGTTGAGCAGGCATTTCTGCAAGTAATTATGTTCTGACCCTTTATGAACTATGCTTTAACCCTAGCTTTTATTCTATCTTGTTTCATTTCCCTGACAACCCCCACTTCCCCAACTCCTCTAGCCCAACCTCTACCTTCCTCATCCTCTTTCTGTCTCTCTCTTCCCTCCTGACAGAGGTCACTCATGATGGCAACTTAATTTTTATTCATTTGCTCACTCATGTGAAGAGCTCTCTGAATCTACTTCCCTGAAAATTGCAGCTTCTGTGGTATGGTAATTACTCATGCAAACAGAGATGACAACATTTCTCTTGCATCCATTGTTAGTGTAACTCTGTAGTAATGAGCCTTTTTTTTTCAGAAGAGGGGGGAGATCCTCAACAAAGAATACAGAACTGAATCCATAGTCACTTTCCAAAAAAAAAAAAAAAAATGAAGTTTGCCTCTACAGCATATTAACACATCAGTACTGAGTTTACTCTATTAGCAGACAATTTGCTTAAACAGACTTTTATGGCTGGGGTAAGAGGTTAACTCTCATCATTCATGCCCAGGCATATACTGTGGCATTTATTGCTGCAAATTAGGTTTAAAAAAAAAAAAAGAAAGTAAAGAGATATATTTAAAAGCTATAATGTATGCTTGGAGGTGAATGTTCTGTGTCAGCAACCATTATAGCATTACGGAGAGATGGAAAGAGGCATATTATAAATGATTCTGATTCACATAAGCCACAAAGGAAGTCTTTACTGTGACACAAGATGTTTGTTATAGTCAAGGCTGCAACTGACAGTGATTTTGATTGTCAAGAAATCTCTTGATTCCTTCCTTTTTTCTTTTTTTTTTTTTTTTTGGATTGAATATAAAATGTCAGGAAACATGGAAAACTTTCAGGGGGATGATGTGAAATTGCTTCCGTTGTCCAACAAATAATACAAACCCAAAGATATTCAATTTGCTAAGAGACAGAACAGAAGAAAGAAGCAAATTGTCACACATGAGAAACTGTTTTGATTGGAGCCGTGCTTGGTTCCAGTTAAACATTAAAACACCTGAAAATCTTCTGTATCTATTCTGCAGCTTATGATCATATCACATGATCTTCACAAGCAGATCAAGCAGATTTTTTTACTGTGTTAAATTGAAAGAAAAACACAGAGTTAAAATTTAAGGCAAACCTTCACAAAAAGTGCCCTGGGGAAAAAAGAGTAAATTTGATGATGTAAAATTCTACAGCTTCTGTTGATGACGATCATGTGATATGATCAAAAGCTCCAGGATAGCAACTAAATGTGCTTTGAGGTGATACTGCTGTTTCGAGGGTTAAAAGTGAACCTGAACCTGAAAACTATTTACCAACATAAAATTGAATTTTGTGACTGAACAAGTCAACGCAACAGTTTGGACAAAATATACAAATGGATAAAAACACACAGAATATGGGTCTTTTTCAGGCCTTCACTGGTTACATTGCTTATGCAAGCCATCAATTCATTTTCAGCCATCAAAATGTATTAATCAAGTTATCATTTCAGCAACGGTTTTTATAGAGGAAATGTGTCACTTCATTTTAGTGGCTGTGAAAGGGGAACCACACCTCTGACACAGACAGCTCTTTTTCCTTTCTTTAAATCTGCCCAGTCTGTCACAAACACCTCCATGTACCGGCGAGAGCTGAATGTTAAAAATGTAAAGATGTAAATGTCAAGCCCACATATGACTGAGAGTGACAGGTTATCGTGTGTTGAGTTATCATTCTGTCAGTCTGAGGAGGCTTTCAGTGACCTTCTGCATTTTAGAACGACAAGTTCAGTTTTATGTGCTTTTGCTCGGAGATGAAAGGATGGATGGATGATGGAGGGAAAGACATGGAGTGGCAGAGGGGTTGTGGCAATATTTATGGTGTCATGAAAGGTAATTAAATAGCACAGCGTTACTTTTACTAGCCTGGTCCAATGATGTCACAACCACTCAATAAAAGACACAGTGTTAAAGGTTAAGTCCCCATAATTCACCCGAAAGCAGTGTTAAGACAAAAAATGTCCGCTCTCTTTACCTACAGGGCTTCTGGCACTAAAAAGCTTTTCAGAACACCCCAAACCAGTCCTGGCACGCATACATTAACTGGGGTCAGCTAAACACAGTTAGCTTCAATGAAATACAACCAATCAACTTATATATTTCCAACTAAACATGTTTCATTATTTAGTCAATATAGAAATCACATCGAGGAATGAAGGCAAAATCAAAGAGAGCCACATGGAAATGTGATGGGGAAACCACAAAGTGAAGAATGTGATTAAAAAACATAATCAAAGAATGAAACATGCAAAAGAGAAAAGGTGCAGAGTGAAGAGAGAAAAAAAAAACAAGTAAGAGTAAAAGGCAAAGGATAGAGAAGACTATTGGCAACCTTGGTCTAAACCCTCCCATCCCATGTTGCAGATTTACTATAGGAGAGGCAGGCTTGTTACAGGCTTCTGTGCTTCTTGCTTTACAGAGCAAATAAAAGGAAGACATAATTAAGACTACCAAAGGTATAAATCTTGTATGTGAATGGCCCATTGCACACATCGACCGTGCAACTAATTTACATGGCCCTTTGAGAATTCGCCTCAGACTTTTTCCTGACACCCACAGAGGTAGTGGTGAGAGAGAGGCGGAATAAAAGGAGAAAAAAATTTGAGCCAAAAAGAAACTACATTTTATAGGAGACTGAATAGCAGAGATTATATATGTTTTTGTGAACATTTCAATTATTTTGGTGCAAGGTTACATCACGTGAGCATCAATACCCATTACTCCTTTTGGTCTAAAGAACACCACTGTGATAGGAGTCGATACAGCAATCAATAAGCTTTATTATGTATTGTGAAATCTTAAGTGAGAATATGTAGCTGTTTGATGTACAGCTTCATTCAATATACTTATTGCTTTGTTCTGTCACTTTATTCTTTCTTCCTTTTGTCTATTGGCTTGTCTAAAATACAATACAATACAAATTGTGTTTGGAGGACATGTAAGAGAAATATGATATACAAATACTCTGTGCAGGCTGCAGGTGGGTTTTCATCCACTGCTTTTATGCACATTTTCAATTTGTGCACAAATAACTAGAAAATTAAAGAAAAAAAAAACTTGAAATATAACAAAAGGTTTTTACAGTGAGCTGAGGTAGAAATGTGATGTTTGCACTGAGCGTGTAATCTACAAGCTAAGCTCCAATATGATGGTTATTTTCTGATGTTGCCAATGCACTGATACACAAAGCATTAGATCATTTCCAAAGCATGCATGCATAATTTTTCTTATTCAAATCACAGGAGCTTGTTACATTGTAGAGGTTTTGCTTTAAGTCTGAATGTGTGATGTGGGATAAGAGAGAAAATCGAGATCCACCCTCTTCACAAGCTACCTGTCATGGTTCTCAGAAAAAGGACCCAAGTAGGGGCAGATGTTAAAGTAAAGAGTCTTCACAAAGAAAAAAACAGGCAAGGTCCAAAACACAATCAGGATCAAAACAGGCAGGCAATGAACAGAGTGGTGGAAAAGCACATGGCACGGACACAAGCTGGCAGAGAGCAAGTGGAAACAGACCGCTGTATATACTGTGTACGAGGGAGCTCATGAGGGAATGAGCAGGTGAGTGGGGAGGAGGAACAGGTCAGGTGATTCTACTGGTGGGAAAGGCCGGCAGGTAGGAGAGGAAGGGTCTGAAATGACAGGACTGAATGAATAAAAAGATTTTTTTTTCTTTTTGTCCATATTCTGAATTAAATGATACCTGTGCTAATTATTTTTACATTGAGCACCTCGTCATTTTAATATTGATAGGACGACTTTTACTTTATTGGCATTCCACGAACAATACCTCCCATGAGTCTCATAGCCAATTACATGATTAATATTTTTATTTAACATGGTTTTCCCACATAAAAAGTGAAAACAAATGGAAAACTGTTTTGCCCACCGCTCGTCCCCGCAGGTTGACGGGATTACTTTCTCAGGTTTGTGACGTATGAATCCCTGGCTGTCTGAATCTGTTTTTAAGAGAAGGTCATTGATTCCCTGCAGTTTCAAGATGGAAATTCATGGTGTTGACTGTTTATTTTGCTTATGATATGTCTTGTATTATAAAGAAAACATCATATGGATGTTTACAAGGTTAAGAACTTGATTTTCATTGGAGGGAGTCTTTAACAGTTAATGTCAAAATCCATGACTGGAAATTTTTTAATCTTCTAAAAGCCGGATTGTATATATAACATGGCACTGAACAATGGTGACTTGTGACAGTAATCATATTCAAGGTGACTGCTCATCTAATGTTAAGTCACAAGACGACCAACGTTGTCTAACAAAACACACCAGTTCAATTCAATAGCTTTATTCATCTCCAATAGGGCAATTTAAATCTTTACATTGCAAAGCCCATGATATATCTCAATGAAACACATAACTAACTCCATTGTCACCAACAACAGCAACTATGAATGCAGTGTGTTTATCGTCACCATTTTAAGTTGAACATTTGCTCGCAGCTGCAGCTATGGTAATCTCTGCCAATGTTACCTTCAATCCCACATTACACGAACACGATGTTAGGCACAGGAACCATGTAAAGCCACATGGGAGCTGCAGTTGTTGAGCGTGAACAAATTATTCACTGTTAAGATCTGTGTTACAATGGGTTGTGTATGTAAGTGTTGGAGCTGAAGACGGTGTGAAAAATGACTATATGCAGGAAAATGGCCCTTTGTATGTATGCAAAAACATCCACGCAAAACATCATCGTGCATTTTGATGTTCACCACGCTCTTCATTGCAAAATTAATTAGAATGTAAAAAAACAAGAAAATAGTCCTGATGGCTTCTTCACTGTGGGATGATAGGCATGCTTAATGTGATTAATGTTTCAAGACATCTTCCATCTTCCAATGGTGGGAAAAAAGAATTTCCCACTTCTCTTTAAAATGGAGCCTATGGATTGGACTTGTGCTAAGATCGTCCATGTGAATCTGAGATTTGGTTGTTATATTACTGAAACACAAACCCCAAATACACATATATTCCCAGCCCTCTCACTCAGCTTTCCAACCTTGTCGGACGTACTCAGAACTACGGCTTTGCTAATGTTCTCTTCTGCCTCATTTCCTGTAGAATGACTCCTTCTCCAGTGGCAGGAATAAGCAGCATGGAAGACCAAGCCACAGTTCAGGAAAGAAGCTACATCTTTACCCTCGCTAAAGTGTTAACGCACTCTTTTGAAGAAGGTCTTAATTGGGTTAGGGGGGGGGGTGTTGAAATCCTCCCTCTCCTGATTTGAGAGGGGGTGTAAAGAGAAGAAAAGAGAGGTTTAATTGATCCCCTGGAGGTGTATGTAGCTTGGCATCTCTCTCAGATAAAGGTGGGGGAGATGTTATGCAGGGATGGCTTAGCCATTCCAGTCAAGCATCACTACACACTAAAGATCCACAATGTTTTACTGTTTTCTCTCTCTTTATATTATAACATGTCTCGTGCTGTCCTTTCCATTGCTCTCATGAAGGCTATTTTCATGATGTATTATTATTATTGTCATAATGTAAAGTAGATGTATTTCAGACATTAGAAACCTATAGCTTCATTAAATTGCTCATTGGGCACTTGATAAGTATAAGTACCTGCTTTCAACAGATCACTGCATAAATGTTACAACCCTTTCTTGTATAAAGACCCATGTAAAATGTGTCTGAAGTGGGTCTATTTAAAGAAAATATGTATTAGCAAATTTATACCGTCACCTTCTCTATGTGGCTGATCTTTATGGCTCTACAATGCTTGAGAAGGTGAGGGGGTAGAGACAACATGCTTTACATTGAAGTAGTGAAGGTGCAGCCTCTACAGCGGAGCCGTTTCACCGAAGCAATTCAATTAGACATAAAATACCGATGTAATCTAACATAATGACAACTCATACTCTTAACGTTTGGCTGAGGCGCTGAGAAAACATGAGGTGATTTTTATTGCAGATAGAGAGGGGAGATAGGTTATTGCTTTAAGCGAGACTTCAAGTCTGGTGTGTAGGTGTCTTGTGTCTGTGTGCAGTGGACAGGGAGACACATAAAGGGGGGGGGTGGATTGTTAGTTGTCTGTTAGTACTGAAGATAGAACAGCAATGTCAAATTTGTTTACGAAATGTGTTTTTTTTTTTTGGTAACCGGCACTCACAAAGTCACTTTCTATTTAGATGCTTGGATTGATAAATCTGTTAGTTTGCATGGAAATGTGCTCTCTTGACACTCACGGTTTCATGCAGGCTTTACTGATGCACTGTAACACACACACTCTCTTTTTCTGTTTCTGTGCCCTGTTTACACACACTCAAGTTCACAACAACATATAGCGCTAGAATTGACGAATCATCTGATAAGTCCTATATTACCTTAGCCTATGTGTCTCGGAACTTTCCTATTTCCCTATTCTCCACAGACCTCAACTCTAATCATCCACTTAACTCCCCCACTGAGAGGGAAAAAAAATTACCTTTTTTTTTTTTCCCCTATCAAAGCCAAAATCAAACGAGTGAAGAAAGAAGCTGCTCCTGTGGGGATCGCAGCCATGTGAAATCAAATCATGTGAAATAGGTGCTCATCTGGCCTGGTCTCAGTGGTTCACGTGAAAAATCCCATTACAGAGTGACACAGAAATAACCAAAACACCCCTTCCCTAAGCCGCTGTGCTTTTTCGTTTCCACTTACACCTTCTCATTATTCTCCGCCTCATTCTCTCATCCACTTGTCAGAACTTTTCCAGGTGGCTGCATCTTACCTTTCCTTAACTCCTCTCCCTGGCCTCATCTCCGTTGATATTCTTATCACAGGTCTTAAATCTAATCCCTTTAAAATACCCCCTCTTTATCTACCGCTCTTTTTCTGCCATCTCCACTACTCCTGTCCTGCTCCTTGGCGCTCTTTCTCCCACTTTGTCATTACTTTTAGTAATTTCATCATTTCTCCCTCCTCTGCACCCCCGTCTTGCTTTCTTATGTTCCTCCTCGCGTCAAGACATCAAGGCACTAACATGAATCATTTCCTGTGAGAGATTTCAATAATTGCCAACCAAAGCTTGTGTATCAAATTTTGACCTAGACCATCAATGCCGAAAACAGTTCAAAGTAGACACTTTAATGATCACTGTTATGTGTAGTTTATTTGCAAATCAGCTCACACATACGTGAGCTTTCATGTTCTGTATATCCCCAGTGAGGTTTCTAACTATTGCCATTAGTTAAACAGAAAAATATATACAGTAAGACATTTTGTGGTTTATGGACGCTGTGCTTGTGTTCTTGTGCACATCCTAATCATCACTCCTTGGCAGAGATAACTTCATCAGCTCCCATTCCCCAACACTTCATGCATGCACAGGTGCACACGAACACACTCACTGTCAGTGAAAATAATAAACAGACTAAAGAAGAGACAGGTTAGAAAGACACTTCCTAATTAACAATAGGCTGGCATTGTAATTAGACAAGTGATGAGTCTGTACATGTGCTTAAATCTAGTATCAGTAATTTTAAAATGTATATTTTAGGTGGTCATTTCTCATCATTATTTATCTGTTCTATAAACCTGATATTTAGGTACCGGTACACTTTTATTTCAAATACAACTCTGACTCCTGTTTGACATTGAAGGCAGAAAAAACCCGTTTAAGCACTGGTCACACTAGAAAGTAGCATGGCAAAATTCACTTCATGATATATATTACCTGGTGCTAGTACCATGGTGATGTAGTTACTACCCACAGGGCTACTGTTTTCAATGGATGGTAGCTAAAGCCTGCTAAAAAGTAAAAAAAAGTGGAAAAAAAAAAAGTGAAGTTGAGCTAGCTGGGGTAGGCAGAAATGTAGGGAAAAAAGCCTGAATTTGAAAATACGCCCTCCTGCAGTTCTCTCCTCACAGGCATGTGCACGGGCCTCACGCACAAGCAACACAGCTGCAGCCATGAGAGCATAGCATAGCAGAAGGTTAAACTATTAACAACGTTCAACATAGCCACTCATCACTTGCATTTCATGGTCAGTCGTCCTTTACACCCAACCACTACAACACCCACTACAACACATTCAGATATTACAGGAAGATGGAGTCAGCAGTCTGTTACCTGTTCAGAAGAAGTACAACAAGTTCTTTCCATCTATGAAACCCTTCACCAGTATTGACATAAGGGACATGCACACACATTTGCATTTGTAGAGCAGCCAATAGGAATGCTCTCTCGTTCTCTCTCTCTCTCTCTCTCTCTCTCTCTCTCTCTCTCTCTCTCTCTCTGTCTGAAAAGACCTGTGATTGGCCAAAATCACAGGCTAGGTTTTCTAATGCCTAAAAACAGGCAAGAGGAAGTGCGGACATCTAGTTTGCTCTCAGACCACATCAATTAAAAAAGGCTGAAAGGTGATTATGGAGGTTTTGTCCATTGATGTCAATAATGAATGCCTACCCCGACTTTAACACATTCAGACCTAAGGTGCCCTCTAACCAAGCTTTCTAAAACCCGAGCACTGTTTGAAAACAACCTCCTTAAACCTGAAGGTTGGGGTTCACTAAAATCTTTATTTCTCAGCCTCTGAAACAGATAGAAACATGAAATAATAACCCCTTTGGCTTTGCCTTGGAAACAACAAGCATATTTGTAAACATTTTCAGTTCAGTTCAACCCTTTTTTTTTACATTTATTGATTTTTTTTTTTTTTTAGGGTAAAGGCAATGATTTACAATAAAAACCAAAGGTTTAAGGTTTCAAATGGTTTTTATTTCATGTTTCTATCTCCTTCAATTCATCCATGTTTATGTCTGGATGAAAAATAATGTCGACTCCCTTCAAGGAATTTTTTGGCATTTTGAATACCGGTGTTAACAGCTTTTACAACAAATTTCCCATTCAAGCCTTGATCTATATGATTGTATGGAGAGTAGATATGTGTGATAATGGAACAGATGTGTCCTTGACTAAAGCATATGCATAAAAGTCACTTACACACCCATGTTCAGAACACATACATACAAAACCTGTAAAATCAGTCCTCCATTCACTGGTCTGTTTAGGAGTCTAATGTTATATTCATATTTTGGTGTTTCAATTGGAACGTCCTTGAGTTTACCTTTTGTGTTTTTCCAACTATTGTACTCTTTTAACAAGCAGTTTGCTTAACGGCTATGAGTGCCCACAATTGTTACTGTGCATTGTTGTTCATTGTGTCTACACGACAGGGGTCCAAAGTGGGGAAGTGTTGTGTGTATGTGGGCGTGTGGACGCGTGCAGTTCCGCGTGGATGCCTTCACGCGCATGTGCTGTTCAATGCAAACTAGCACCTTATTACACAATCAGATTATGCCTGCGTTTATCAGTGGCATGATTAATGGAGTGGGCCGAATGGAAGCAGAGAGCACTAAGGATTCATTTGGGTACCTGACAATTTTTTATGTATAGGCTGTAAATTATGGTCCCTCTAGAAACTGTAAGTGTATTATTGCAAAGGATGCTTCCACTCTAAGCATCAGAATTAGCTGTGGTGTGTGAGTGTGTGAGATCTATGTGATCGTGGGTGGGTGTGTGTGTGTGTGTGTGCTTGTATGTGTGTGTTTTTGTGTAATGATGGTAGTGTGGGTGGAGCACATGCATTTTTAAATTGAAAACATGACACACCCGCTGTGATGATTTAGTACTGGGCCAGAGAGGTGTTAGGAGCAGTGAATGTGGCCTTCGAACAGTGGAGTGGAGAGAGACAGAGAGAGAGAGGGCCGTAGTGTTGTTCAGCACTGTGAGTATAACTGCCACTGTGGGAGAGGCACTTAATACTAGCAGTTCACTGCATGCCAAGGCTTCTCATACACAAAGTTGAACAATTTTATTCAGCCCCTTTATTTAGGTACTTCATTGATATGGCCTTGGAAGTGTTTGAATCGTGCTACCTTAGTGCATTCAGCGTTAATTCAGAGCTAATTCCATTTACCAAACTGAGACTGCAGCTTCATTATATTGTAAATAAACTAGTATTTTGCGTATGAATGTTGAGATTATGTGCATTCTGACCACTTTCCTTTACATACTGATGATAGTAACCCTCTGGTTACACTAATATAGATACTTTACAATTAGCATTCCAGTCCACCACCATTGTTTTTTTTTAAGTTAAAGTGATAGGTCAGGGTATGTGACCTGTGGTTGTAAGAAGTACTTATTCATCGTCAGCATGTTATCTTCAGGAGGCCTTGGTCCTCGCGCTCCCGGTTTGCCGAAGCAGCCGCGAGTACCAGAACAGAAACTGAGGGCCATACTGCTGTGGATGGGACAGCAGGAAAATTTGTATTTTAACCACTTGAAAAATGCCCCCCTTAAAAAAAAAAAAAACCCCAAAAAACAATATAAGTTTGAGTATTCGCTATATTTTGAAAATTTTCACCACTTTTATCTTGCCGTCAAACAACCCTTTCCTTTGGCACTACATTTTCTTAACTGTTCCGTATTCCGTACTTCTGTATTCCTACGCATAAGCAGATTTACACCATGCAATGTTACGCCGCAGATCAGCCGTTTGTCCCACATTTCCAGCCGTTTGTGGAAAAGATGACAAGTAAAAGTAAAATGAGTGATGCCAACAGGCTACAGGCTATTAAAAAAGGCTACCTACAAATAAATGAAGTGACTGATTTATGATTATATTGGGCTAAAGTGGCTAAAACACGTTTTTTCTGCAGTCCCTATCCACAGCAGTACATCGCTCAGCCTCTGTGCTGTACTCTCCTCTGTACTCCTGGCTGCTTCTCCAATCTGGAAGCGTGCCAACCCATGTCTGCTGCAGGTAAGAAACTGATTATGGATAAGTCCTTATACAACCTCACTTTAAATAAGTCCATCTATCCCTTTAAAGACCCCATCTGTGGTTCAAATATAAACAATATAGTGGGTGGGATGGGTTAGAGTTTGTAGTAATGTTGCCAGAATAGATATTCTATTTTAAATCTTGAGTTTGCATATGTATGTGCTGTCAGTTAGTGTCTTTATACTACTATGAGGTCAGACAGTTTCAAATCACACATACTGTAGGCACCAAACAAACGATTGATTCCAACATGGAAGTTCCTCTCCAGACATGTTTTAAACTATGTTAAATTAGTCTGCTATGATTCATATTTTGTTTAACATGGCTTTGCCAGATAAAAGTATTGTATGGGAAGCACATCTGCACTTCCTCATTCAGAAAACTGTATCAGGCCTTGTGCCACGCAGAGCATATTAAAATGGCTAGTGGAGGAAACATCAGAGAGACTCAGGCACATGATTGAGTCTCAGTCAGACCCAGACTAGTTTTTAGGAGTAAGGAGTTTGTTGTTACGAGAACGGTAATTGCAGTCATGCTAGTTTGAATTTGCTAAGCCACATACTGAGAATGGGGTCCGGTTAGGTGAGCAAGCTAGCTGTGCTAGCTTTTCAATCAAGTCTCCTATAAAAGAATGGCAGAGGACATATAGGTTAATTAGCCTCCTATAGAGTTAGCGACAGCCATCCCGCATATCGTATCATCAGCCATTATAGCCTTCTGAGCTCTCATGACAGACTGCTAATCCAGGCAGAGGGATGTCTAATGGGTTGACAATAACTCTAGAGACAGAAAGAAAGAGATAAAGCAAGAGAGAGATGAGGTCTGTGCCTATGTGTACATCATATACCTCAGGGCAGGTCACGGTTCACTGGCTGCCGTCCTCTAGATAAGAAAATACAGTAGTTTGTATGCAGCTTTAGTAAATGATGATTGCCCTTGGTAAAACCACCCAAAACATGGGTCAACTTTAAACTGGGATTTACAGTATATGTCTTGGCATATCCCCCTTAATGACTTAATGAAAGTGCACTTTTTGAATTCTTGACCACAATTATTTTTTGTTCTAGCTGTCTTCTAGGATTTTCACAGCCACGAAAAATTATCATCAATAGTCAGTTCCGTTACTACATCCAAATCATGAAATCCCTTTGCCGCAGATCACTGTCTTCCTCAGCAGATGCTGCTGTACCATCTTGTCACATGAATTAATGAATGTCTATCTGCTGTTGATGATATTCTTCTCAACAGATGCAGTTGGACTTGTTAGGCCAAAATAAATAATAGACGCTGACAAACTTCAGCTTACATCAAGAGTGGACCCTCAAGCATAAAATTGCAGCACACTTCAGCTGGATTTTCCATCAGCAAGTGGTATGAAATATGTAATAATTATGCTATTAAACATTGGTATATTCAATAATGAGCTGGTTAAGATTCTGAGCATGCAAGCCTCCAAAGTAAAGTAATGATCTCGCCAGGGACAGACACACACCAAAAACTGTGAGGCCGTCTAGAGACTAAAAACCTTGAACAAAGTATGTGTGAACTAGTGTGAGTGTCTGTGTGTGTGTGTGTGTGTGTGTGTGTGTGTGTGTATGTGTGTTTGTTAATATTGTTAATACTGGAATGTGAGGAAAAGAAATAGCAAGAGTCTGTGTGCGTGTGTGCGTGTGTGCGTGTGTACGCGTACGCAAGCATGTGCATACTGTGTGTTTTGCTGTCGTTTAGGGTAATTAAAAGCTAATATGCAGCAGAATCGGCTCTGCTTTCTCCTCAATTAGTAGTCATCTATAAAAAGAAACACACTTCCATTCTTTATGCTGTCGCTTAATTATGATAGATTTTCTTCTCATTCTCTTTCGTTTATCCCCCACTTTTTAATCCCAATCTTCTCTTTTCTATAATGAAAACATAACCAGCTGAGTCACTTTTAATCGGCCATGTTATTATGGATTTTGATCAAAAGGAGGGTTTTAACTTACTACAGCAGCTTGATTTAAGACTGTTTTCTTTTTGTTCTTCATCATTATCAGTTTAACTTATTAGGGCTCATTGGCTTCTACATGGAGACACAGAGAGACAAATCGTATAAAATGGAGGATTTTTTTTTCTCTCTGACACGGCTGCACAAAGTCAATGGGGTATGTTATCTACAAATTAAATGTGCGGTGCATTGAAGAATAATGTTTGGATTGGTTACTGCTCTGTGGCAAGTTATGTATTAAGTGTAAAGGCTAATGCAAAGCTATTTCATACATAAACAAAAACATTTTAGGCTTGAAAAGCATAAATTTCTTTTATGAAAAAAAAACATTAAATTCTTGACTGAAATCCCAACATGTTGAATAACTTGTAAAAGAACAAACAGCACATTTCATTGTGCCATTAAGTTTGTATAATTACGACATTTTGTGGGGATACTTCTCTTACTGTTTCCACTATTCTAATGTCTTTCATGACTAAAATTAATCCTAAGACTCTTATCCAGCTTTGTGAGCTGAAGGTTATTTACACAACTTCAAGAACCACTTCAATTCTCCTCAATAGCTTTGTCCAGACGTAAATTGTGGAGACGTAAATCTGTTCTTATTTTTTTTATTTATTTTTTTTACATTTCTAACTTCATGATTGTATGTTTGCATTATTCACTCTGTATGTGATGTGATTCAAATGAGTTTAAAAAGGGACATTATGAGGACTGCATACACAGAGACAATCAGAAAGACATAGTAAGGCCCAACACACACTCGCGCACACAGCCATCACAGATCAACACCAGCTCAGGCACTGATCTGAGGAACACAGGAAAGAAAAGGGATGATGGAGTGGTGTGCTTTCTCTGAATATGTATATTGGTTGTGAGGAAACTCATCATAGTCACAGCCAGTCAGTCACACACACACACACACACACACACACACACACTGACACAAACACACTAATGCTTGACAATTTCCAGGTGAGCTCACAACTTTAGATTGATGGTGTAGACAGAGCAGCATATGTTTTGTCATCTCTCTCTCTCTCCATGCTTTCTATTTTACTCTTATTGTCACTGTTTTAGTTCAGTCTATTTGGATCAATCATCAATCTCGCTGCTCTTCTTCGGGTTCCTCCTCTCCTCCCTTTCGCTCATCCCATCCCACACACCCACCCCCCTACGCATCCCACTCCCTTACGATATATCACAGGCAATCTTTATTCCACATGAACCCGCTTTGCACAATGGGGACTAAACAAATGTGCGTGTCAAACCCAGATGGTGTGATCCCAATGCTGTAGAGGGACAAAGGGAAGGGTGACAGACGTTCAAAGAAAGGAGAAATGGATGAAGAGAGAAAAGGACCACCAAAAAAAAAAAGAAAAGGAGGGGGGGGATACTTGTGATGTGGCTGTGAATAAAAACTGAAGAAACGAGCTATAGCTCTGTCAGAGTCTGCATAATGTTAGGCAGCAGGGAGACAGCGAAAAATACAACTAATAGAGCACACAGCCAGTTCATTTCATACAGTGGGGTCCAGAAGTCTTTCCCAGGTGGGAATTGGTCTGAGACTGTATATAGACATATTCTGTACATATTCTCACATTCTCATTCATGGCACAGACCTTCTCGCTGAGCACAACTGAAACAGAAGATCTACAGGGAGTGAAGTAGCTTATAGTCAGCTATGACAAACAAATGATTTCAATCCATGCCAGTTTACACTGTTTCCAATTAAAAAGAAAATTATTTATGAACATCTGCTCACTCCATAATTAATTTACTTAATATTTAATACATTCTCATATTTCTCAGTCTGAGTCATAATTATGTCCATTCCCACTATAGGTCATGCCAACTTCCCACTCAGTATTTCATTAAGCTGCTGTAGAGAACAGCATAGGAATGTACCTCCAGGGCAGAGTCTCCACTAACCAAACTAGCTGCTTACTCATTTGTGCATGCTGGTTTGTTGAAGTGTGCGTGGCTGTGGCTAGTTCGGTTAGCCGCCGCTGGTTCCCGGTGCCTGGCACAATTAGTGTCCAGCAGACAGACGGACAAAGACGCTCATGAGCCAAACACAAGCACGTACCTGTACCCGTCTGGCACCACAACCAAAGACACTGAGCCCTTGCAGACAGGCCATGAGGCCAAACCATGGCAACACAAACAGTAAATGAGCTGAACAATCCCCTCGCTAAGCGGAGATTCAGATGCTGGAACAGATGGGACTTAAAGGGTTGGGTTATGCTCGATCAGAACTAAGTTGTACAACACGCTGTCCAACCTTTTTAGAAATCGAGTGTTTCTAATTGTTCTGAACAGCTTGAGCGAAAAGCCGGCCACCATAGAGGAGGATAAATATTGTTCAATACAGGCATAACAGAGTTTTCCCTGAAGTGGTCAGACGGAGAGCCTCCAAAATGCAGCGTCAGAAAGGTGTAGGAGGAGGCAGCTTCCCCAGCTCTTCGACCATCTGACAAGCAATTCTGAAGCAGTGCACTGCCATCTTAAGGTAGTGGCAAAAGTGAGGTGGAAACTGCCTACGCAACAAGGCATGAATATCCGTCTCCTGAAGGTGGACCTTGACAAGGTTAATCATCAATACTTATTTAGTGGTACTAGACATAATTCTAACTTACATGGACACATTTCCAACATGCCATGCTAAGAAATCAGTTTATTTCAAAAAAGGGCTGCAGCTACAACTGTACTCAATACTGCAGCTACATTCTCGCATCCACTTGTAAGCTTCAGTGTAGTCCTTCAGAAAAGCAACTGTTAGATCTGTTAGAACCACAGATCGAGGGTTGCAACATTTAACCATGCAGTCATATTGTCATTTAGTATGGCAACAAAAAAAAAACAGGTGTGCCTCCTCTAACTAGGCTGGTATTATCTTAAAAGGGGCCAGCTGGCAGTATCCAGCTACACCACCTTAGTCGCTTGTGTTTGTTTTGTTGGTTAGCCTTGCTTTTGCCATTTAAGCTCTTAAGATTTTCTCTCTGCTTTCATTCTTTCGTTTTTGTTTTTTTCAAGCCTTTGTGATAATCTATCCCAGACGACTGAGCTGAGGGATGAGTCTATTGTAGAGGAGGAGGAGGAGAACAAGGCAGAGGAAGAAGAATGAAGAAAGGTGAAGGAGATGGCTAGCTCTAAGCTAGTCTCAGTCTCCCGGTGAAATCTAAGTTTTACCAGTCAGTGCGTGTTCTCTATTGACCTCTGCTCTTTATTGATCCACTCGCTCTTAATGTACTCCGTGTGTGTGTGTGTGTTTGTGTTTGTGTGTGTGTGTGTGTGTGTGTGTGTGTGTGTGTGTGTGTGTGTGTGCTTTGCGCAGAGGCAGGGAGAAACAGAAAATGGCAGGTGTTTCTCTGTGTGTATGTGCAAATGCATGTCTGTGTCTGATAATCTTCAGTAAGTGCCTTCATAACCATAAAACCAGTGGGGAATAGTCTTTTTTATCAGGAGCAACTAGCTAAAAAAAGGAAGATAGCTGCCTGGAGAAAGTACTTCACAGTGTGTGATGTATGTGTGGAGGCGGGGTGAAAAATAAGGGAGAATATGGACAATAGGCTTAAGCAGGGTGTGAGGATACACACAAAGTATTGTCAAACTGAAGGGAAGGAGGAAAATACCAAGAGAACAAGAAAAAAGGAGAGAAGTATAGAGATAATTTAAAGAGGCTCATGGGATCACCAAGCATTTATCAGTCTCACTCTCTTTACTCGCCTCCCCTCTTTCTTCATAAGCACTCGACAAATTAACACACATACACACATGAACATCCATATACACCATTCCGCCCTTCATCTGCACAGCTGCATTTTTTATTTATTTTTTTTATCTCTGGCCTTATTCCACAGCTTATGAATTTTAATAGGCCTCAATCAGAACACCTCAGCAGTGTTTTTCTATCTCCCAAAGTAATGGACTTGAACCACCTGAGAGTTCTTAGACAGCTCTGTATTCGTAAAGCTAAGGAAGTCAGAATGAACTAGGGAGGAGTGGAGGGATGAATGATAAGGACGGACGGGATGTGGATGAATACGAGAGTGACGGAGAGGTGGTGGGGAAGAGAACGTGCCTGCGGAGGGAACGCTGATTGCGGGTAGGGTGTCAGAGGGAGACAAATGGAGAGAAAGAGAGTGGCCTTGGCTGCAAAATGGATTCCCACTGGATGTCAACACATATGTTAGCATGCATGCAATCTCTCTCTGACACACACACATACACGCAAAAACACACACTCACACACACTCTAAATGAGAGTGTGATTGTTTCTGGGTTGCCTTGCTCCTGATCTACCCCGTCCTTAATTACAATCTGCACTGACAAATGGGCCTGCTTGGTAATGCAGAGGTAGACACACACGCACTCACACACATGCACAGAGAGAGAGAGAGAGAGAGAGAGAGAGAGAGAGAGATAGATGCACTGTTTTTGCTGATTAAGTGTGTCACTGTTCTTTTTGGACCCAGACCCTGTATTTAAACACACAAATGCACACACCGACATCACATTCACACGCACACACTCTTTATTTCCCCAGCAGATCTAAAACAAAACGGCTCTGCATTTATTCTGTTGGAAATTGTCCCTATTGTACCATCCTTGCCATGATGTGTAGCCATTTGTCGAAATCAATGGAGTCTAGAAATTGGTATTATTCTTTCAATGGTTCATTCTCTCTCTCGCCCTATCCCTCTCTCTCTCTCTCTCTCTCTCTCTCTCTCTCTCTCTCTCTCTCCATGCCTGTCTTTGCTCATGCTTGAATGCGAAAAAGTGATTACCTGAGAAAGAAATGGGTTAGTACCTCAGTGAAAGGTGGCAGTTTAGTGTCTGTTGTCTATGTGAAAAGACCTGTGTATGGCTGTTGCACCTCTGCACGTCTCCTGACTGCCTTATCTCTCCTCCTCTTGTTTCTACTCTAACATAGCTACACACATACACATCACAGCACAATGAGGCACACACTGCAAGTGCTCACCGGAAAGACAATTCACACACTACATGTGCCGTAGCTGATAGCTTGAAAACAATGCTTCATCACTGCACTCGCCATAATCACAGCACTTTTAAAGATCTCGGGCTGAAAGACAAGAGAGCAGCACAATACATAAACACAGCCATAAGCCAGGTCTATTCACAGGCCATGTAGTTCTACCAACTGTTAAAGCCATTTCCATCTCGACACCGCAACAATAGAGCGCAACAGAGAGAGACTGAGGGACTGTATTGATATCGAGCACAGCTGAATGGTCGGCTGACTAGCATTCACTGTCAGAGCGGATGGATGGTTTAATTGTGGACTGGTGTGAGAGAAGGGAGAGAGAGTGTGTTTTTGTGTGTTTTCGTGTATGTGTGTGTGTGTGTGTGTGTGTGTGAGCAAGAGGACTCGGGGAGGTGACAGCCGTTATCTCAGGCCTACAGACAGACACTTAGCCCTCCGCCAACCCTCAAACACTCGTCCCTATGGCATGCTCAGAAATGTCACGAGCTGGCACTGTCAGTACACTGTGTGTGTGTGTGTGTGTTTTGTGTTTTTATGTTTGTGCACCACACTGATGTGTCCACATGAAAATTATGTCAAATATACGGCTGCTGCTTTGCGGTTTGTTTTTTCTTTTTCTTTTTTATTACGGTTCGCACGTATAAACGCCAACCCACACCGACAAAAGAGACACAAATCCCCACAGCCACACAAAAAAACTGTCACTGACGGTCCCTACTGACAGTAATGAAAGAATTCATTAAGGCTAACAACAGGTTTTAATGCTAATGACACAAAGGGTTTTGGATTGAACTCTTTGTGTCGCCCTCACATTGTGCAGAATGTGCTATCTGAAGTAGTTAAATGTGTGTCATACCTCATTTATCAAAGAATTTAAAAAAACAAACATCGTGTTTGTGTCTTCTCTCCCTGTTGTCAGACATAAAAAGTGTTGCCCAAATCAAACTGAGAAGTCGATCTACAAGTTATAGTTCATTTGTATACCTGTTTATGTATGTATATATCCCATGTACAAAAAGTATTTAACTATTAGATATTAGAGCATTTTCAGGAATTTGGGGAGCCAATGGGGGCTCCGTCCTTGGCCCCCTTATCTTTGGTTTATACATCCTGTCATGGTGCAGGTCTCTAGATTTATGCATATGACACACTTACTCGTGAAAGTGTTTACTGCTCATGGTTCTAATAGCAATAGAACATTATAATTAATGAGATGTGTTTTCTAAAACTCTAATTTTACAACAATTTTGGTCCAGAGGATGCGGTTGAGCATTAACAAAGTGGTCCCCAGAGTTTTATTTAAACCAATTTGTATATTTGTAATACCACCCTTTAATAGTGTTGTATGAATGCAAAGCCGTCTGGTATAGCTGCCAGAGTGATAAGGATCTAGGGCCTTGTTAATTAGATATTGAGTAATTTCTACTCAAGTACCTTCAGATTTTCCCATCTTCACTTATTACTTAGATTTAGGATATAGTCATTGATTTTTCAGTAATTAGATATATTATATTTTTAACGGCAGTGAAGGAATGTTGTGTGAGCGCAGCATGAGTTTGGCTAAATGCAGCCAGAACAGTCAATTAAATGTTTCTTTCGAAAGCAGGTGGACATCTCTAATACACATCCATGTTCTTTCAGGTGGATGACAATTTATGAATGTTAAGTGCTGGATGAGGTCATTAGGTGAAAGTTTTATGTTGAACTTTATTTGGGAGTGGTTCCACCAAGGTGTCATGGCGATGTGGGGGTGGGGGGGCACGCAGGCTGTGATGCGTCAGGATAATCCTGCTAACATCTGGTCAGAAAGACAACAGAGATAGATTTACTGATCCCTCACAGCCACAGAGGAGCATGGGGGAGAGACAGAGACAGATAGGAGTCAATAAGGCTGAGTATTTTATTTGCAAATGATGATGTGTCAAAAATGATGGCAAGGGGCCCGGTCAAACCAGCATTTATAGTAGCAAAGTTCTGGACCAAAATCTAAGCAGCCCTCTGCAGTATTTTCATGGAGTTAAACTTTGCTGAACTTGCCACCATCCAATATTTATTTAGCTGCCAATGTAAAATTCTCCAAAAATATTTTAGATTTGCAGCTGTGACACTGGAGTAGAATAGATGTAATCTAAAGTACACTGTTAACACATTGTTTGTTGAGCTTGGTGGGCTGTTGTGGCTGGCTGCCACTAGCAGGTTACCAGTCAGTGACAAAATAGTGCCAGATACCTCACCACTTAAATGCTAACCAGCATGTTGCTGGATAGCTCGTCAGCCACAGTGGCCAGCTAGCCCTGAAAGTCACCAAGCTTCCAACGTCGGTATTTTTGTGCCAATGAATTTTGTACCAGTGAATTTTGCTGTGCTACTTATGACTCAACACGCCATTTTGTGACTCTATGGAGCTTCATGAAATTGTTGTGTTGGCTGGTCAAACACAACAAAACAATTCCAGTCAATTTAAAAGAACAGGTAGCCCCCAAAACAAGCTGTTCTACCAAACTAGAGCTAAAATGCATGTGAATGTTGGACTTGCATTTAAATAAGGACTCAAATGGGATGCCCATATAGCTTTGTGTTTGTATGTGTAAGTAGGTGAGTAAGTTAGCCATAAACACTTGAGAAGATAAAGGCTCTATTGAAGAGTTTGTTTTGGAGTCTTTCAGCTCCCTAGTGGTTATAAATTGCCTCCTGCAGTTTTACAGTATGCATCCTTACAGATCACATCATTGTTAGAGGAGGGAGATTCTTTTCCAAACCTTAACAGCACAAAACACATGCCTACCCGGAGGAAAACTTTCCTGCTCAAAGCTTGCTCTTCTACAGCTCATGAGACAAAATTGTGATTCTCATTTCAGCATCATTTTGTGTCTATTTTGTCTGCTACGTTTCTCAAATTTTTCTCCTAAAATTCACAGAGAGAAAAAGGTGAGACACGACAATTAGACAACCAATGAGACTTAGGTGAGAGCTTGACTCAGTGTTGTTAATGGCTCCTTTTTTCCTCCTTTGGAAATGAAACTGAGCAACACTAGAGCTACCATGGAGCAATATTTGACACTACATGGGAAAGTGGTCTCAGACTTTTGGACACCACTGTATATAAACTAACCCATATACTGAGGGGTGTTCCTAATATTTTTTACATTCCATTTATTTGAAATAGTGTTGATAGAATATTAGGAACACTTCTCAGTATATCCCAGTACATAACATTACCACAATTACAATTACAGCCTTCACAATAGCCATAACCTCACATGTACAGTAAGTACAGTTCCTGTTCTGGATATGACCCCTACAGTGAAAGATGCAGTGAACAGTTTGAGGCCAGATCTTTGCTGCTGCCCTACAGATGGGAGGCCCTGTATGTTAAGTGCTCTCAGAAATGTATTGTATGATAAATAGTGTAAACATGCTCCTTGCTAGACAAAAATAAAAATAGATGTTAATATGTAATATTCTCACATTATTGTGGGTAACTCACTTAATGGGGTTTCGCAGCACAACAGATGATAGAGCTGTCACTCTACTGTATGTCTAGACCACCACCCACATCTGTCTGTGGTTTTTGTCTTGCGGCCATCTGTTTTGCAGTAAAACCAAGCAGAACCACAGGAAGCAGAAACAGATTTGAAGCCAGATTTCAGGAACTTCCTCTAAAATGTTCATCATTAATATTCATTAATGTTAGAATAATTACCATACAGCATGACAAGGGCATGTTGGATTAATGCAAAGCATGCTGCCTACACAAACATAAGTTTACTCTTTCTGACTCTTCTTGCCTCCATAGGAAATACTAAAGGCATTTTCCATACAAAACCTATCGTTATTTTTTGGAGAAATGCACAAAAAACAAGGCCTTAAGTTTATAACTTCCGTAGTTTATGACATTGTTTATCTAGGATTCGCATTTCCTACCAACTGCCATCAAATACATTGTGAGTTGTGCTGCAATTTTTACACAAGGATAGAGAAAGCAGATGGACTTCATACTCTTTGCTGGAGTCTCTCTACGTCTTGGGTCATAAAGAGTTCTTCTCAGCCACTGAACAAGACTTGGAACTGCTGTAATCATAAAATTAATTGTTGATGTTGCTGAACAAGGTCAAGCAGGCAGAGAGTATGAATGTCAGCAGCAGAATGCAGTCTCATGGGTGTCAGTTGCAGAGAGTAGTTTTAATAGCACATACCCTGCAGAATATAGTACTGCCAGGTATCACCAAGGCAATTCACAGGTGTAGTCAGATGAGCTGCGTTTCCTCAGTGGCCGTACAATACTGTAGGCCTGACAGGTAATCTACATCTATTCAAACAAGAGTTGTAATTTATGATAAAGTGCGAGTGGTTGCCTTTGCGAGCAGCATGTAACATTAGAATGGAGCCATGAGATGCACAGTAATAAAACTGAACTACATTACAATGCATGGTAGTGATGGGAATTTTCTCAGTGGTGTTATTAGACACACTGATCCCATGTGAACTGGCTGAGCTGGCATGTCAAACATATCATTTGCTAACAGAGCTAACCTCAGTTAGAGTACTCTTCAACAGAGTCCAGTAATGATGGTGTCTTAATATCTTATGCTGGAAATTCTGGGCTTGACTGACTTACTAACAGAAATGGCATTACTGTGCTTGGTTATTGAGTAGACGTTTGACTTGTTTGCTCTCTGTATGTGTCAACAGTGTTAAAGCTCGGTAAGGGGGATCCTCCTCAGACATCTTTTTCTACTTTTGTTTTTGAGCAAAGGCAAAAAATAAATGTTTTGTCTTAAAAAGAACTATTCTTATTTGATTTTATGCAATCTTAATAATTCTTATTTTAAATGTGTCCAAATTATTCATTTTATAATTATTATTTTTAATGTATTCCCATGCCTCCATAAAGCACTTTCATCAGCCCTGTGTCTGAATGGTGCTTTATAAATAAACTTGCCCAGCCCTCTTCTTCCAGACAGTCATTGAAGACGAATGGAGATGTTGGTTTGTGTTTCCAAGAAGTCCACCGGACTGTGTTTTAATGAGGTATGTGATACAGATGATGGATTATTATTATTATGTTGAATGGCTCTTTCCTTCCTTCCTTCTCTCTCTCTCTCTCTCTTTCTTTTAGGAATAGAAGGAGTAAATTACACTCACACAAACCATCTCTGAGCTCCTAATATTAACACTCACAGTTTTAGTTTTATTGTGTGTATGTGTGTTTTCATCACCTACCACTATACACATTCTATGCATAGTAGGCGCAGCTCCTGCATATTGTACACATCCACATAAACACACACACTCCCCTGGCTTGCCCGCTAACAGTTGCATTTCCTGCCACTTTATGCCACAGGCCCCAAACAAGCCATCTGCACTAGTGTCTGCTTCTGCCAGCCTGGCCCCCGAGAGATGGACCTTGTACGTGCATGTGTTTGTGTGTGTGTGTTTCTACACATGAATCTTTGTGTTTTTTTGGAGAGCAGGGGTTGCCAGGTGCAGCAGTGATTTAAGGGAAGAATCTGAGGAGGGAGGGATCATAGAGTATGGGTGCCATAGGACATGGAATGACCAGAGTGCATGAGAGACTGGGCAACGTAAGCAATGATCAAAAAGATAACAATGAAGATCAAATGAAAACAATAGAAAAAGGAGGGGAAAAGAGAGGAACACAGAATAAAACCAAAGCTATGCAATCAACCCTGTCTCTACAGCCAGGCTATCAGCTCTGTGAGGCTCAAAGCACAGCATTGCTTTGAGCTAAATGCTAACATCAGCATGCTATCATGCTCTGAATCACAATGCTTAGCATGCTGAGTTTTAGCTGTTATGATGTTATATGCTAACATTTTCTAGTTAGCACTAACACACTGATGGGTGTGCTATTACTGTTGGACAAAGTCTAATTTTGACCTGATGATTGCTCTAGATGAAAGGCTAAGAACTCACCAAATTGGTGACAGTTCATCCCTTGATGAGTGTCCTCTCAAAAGTTCATGACAGTCCATCCAGTAGTTGTCAAGACAGGGTTGGTACACTACCTACTACTTTTGTGTGAACGCCTTGCATTATCAAGTGGCTCTTTTTTGCAATTACAGTTTTTTCCCCATACCAATTTTACATATTCAAACATTCAAACAGAAATTAGTTTTAAACATATGAACCAGGTCTGATGATAGTTATGAAGCTTGCACAGTGTTGAATTGAAAAGGTGAAATGAACAGGGATAGAAGATGGAGGGGAAAGAAAAGCAAACAGTTAAATGCATCTCATTGCAGTCACCCAATCAAAGAACCAAACATTCCCCACTCAACAGCAGTAATTATCTAAAAGATAATCAGTGGCTTTTTACATGTCAATCACGGAGAAAACACAAAACATACAAACGAATTCAACTTCTACACACACTGAAACACATATGCACATGTCCACACACAAATCTCATGACTGAACATTGCTCCCAGCATGTGTCCCGGTATCTGATATGCAACCAGCTCTATCCAGTTATATCAAAACATGTCATTTGGGAGGGTGGGAGGTGGGGTTTGACTTGTGTACCCACTGCCACTCCCTTTTCTCAAATACACATACTTGCTTTTTGTGGCAGATAAATACTCACAAACATTCCCTATCACGATTCAAATGTTTTTTTTAGATTGCACCAGCCCCATACAGAAATCTTAATTGCATGTTCTCTAGCAGCTAAATTTTATGTAATTACAATCATTGCAACTTCCAGTCAACAAGAACGGAACAGGTGCTGCTGCAAACAGCGGCATTATGCCATAAGTGTCAAAGGTTCCCGAAATAGTTTTTACATACACAATGATATGACAGTGAATTACATACTGAATAGTTTCACTTTTAGGGAAAAAGTTTATTTGCTTTCTTTCCAAGAGAATGATGAGAAATTTAAACATGTCATGTGTGCGAGGACGCAGTTAGATTAGCATTAAGACTGGAGGCAAGAGGAAAAGGTAAGCTACACATTAACTTTATTCAGTTCGCTTTCACTCTGCTGCGTAACACCTTGCTGACTGAAGCGTTTGCTTTGGTCTGAGCTTCTGGTGGTCTAGTGCTACATCTAGTGGCAGTGACAATCAGTTATCGAACCTTTAAACCTGTACGGACAGAGGAATGTAAAAAACAATCCATTTTTGTTGTAGTGGAATTTAGCTTCAGTGACCGTGTGCACCTTCCAAAATCGTAGAAGTAACACTGCCATCTTTGGTACCATGTTGTGACGGTCAGCAGTGCCAAGTAACGCATTACATTAACAACAAACAAAACAGTTTTTACTTTGCTCATTAACAAGTAGTGTATGGGATTACCAGGAGTTGGGAGGTTTTACACCGATTACTTCTCTGATAAGTGGATAATCTCGTAGAATATGTGCTAGCTTGGCGTGGAGGTTGCTAGCAGCAGCACTAGCTTTCAAAAGATAAATGTGACTCCCGATAACTCCAAAGTTGTGTCCTCTTGGCTGCTAGCTAACCACTGGTAAGCACACATTTATTGATTCCTCTGTGTCCCTCTGCCTTCAGTCTTTATGCTAAGCTGGGCTAAACAAGTACCGACTCCAGCTCTGTAATGCTGCAAACAGGAGGTTGTCAGTCAATCTCTATGAACCTACCCAGGGAACAACAGTATCTTTCCCAAAATTATAAACTATTTATTTGATCAGTGTAAAATTCTAATAGATAAATAACCATTTTTTTTAAACAATTTTAGAGAACAATTTAAGTATTCATGCTACTGGATCACGGATGTACAAGTACAAGTTTATTTTCAGTAATGTTACAATGCTTTTCACTGTTTTCTTTACTAAGACTAAATTGGGAGTCTCACTGATCAGTATACTTCACTCTTTCAGCTAAATATAATGTGGAAATACCTCAGACTATTTCGATAATGATTACGAGGTACAGACTCTGAATATTTGATGATAATTTTTAGGTTTTTCCACGTGTGTGTGTGTTAATGTGGGTGCGAGTGCGTGGGTGTGTTGTTGTCAGGTTTGTGTTTGCATGTGAACATGTGTTAGTGAAACCCAAGTGGCAGAGATAAAGACTGCATCCAGAAGCAGAGAGAGAGAGAGAGCAGCAGGCGAGAAGGAGAATGAGTGAGAGAGAGAGAGAGTTTCTCTGTGTGTGAAGGAACTCTTTCATCTTCACCCCAGAATCCCTGGCGAGGTCTTCCATGCCAATCCATTTCCTGGAGTTGGCTTCAGTCTCACCCAATGGGACGACACACACATACACACAAACTTGGCTCCCCTCACCCCACTGTGAAAGCTCTGCAATCTTAGTACTACACACAGACACACACTCGCAGACGCACACACTCGGCCCATTGGGATGACAGCGAGGAAATGGCAGGCAGCAGCTGGGGGGTCCCTTCACTCCTCTACAGAAACTGTAGCGCCCCAGAGGCATCCCCTCACCCAAATCTTAACACTTTCTGCCCACGTGCGCATTTGTCTAGGTGTGTGTTGTGCTGTGTGTTTGCGTTCTGGCAAATTTGTGTGCGGATGGGCATGTGTGAAGTTGTCCCCCTCCGATCAAAACCACGGTACCTGTCGTGCTTTCCTCCTGCTCACAGCACCGCAGTGTCTGAGTGTGTCAGGATGTGTGTACATGTGTGAGTGTGAGCGTGAGTTTGTGTGTGTGCATGCGTGCCTGTGTGTGTGTGTGTGTGTAGTGGTTCCTTTTAAGCTTCCAGACGGAAAAAACTGAGGCGAGATAAACAGGGCGAGGGCAGTGAAACAAACCACACAGACCTAAAGACTGCCCTGCATGCTGGAAGTGTTTTAGAAGTTGCATTTGTGCGTGTGTGTGTGTGTGCTTGGTGTCATAATCAAATCCACAGGCATTGTGTGCATTAGTGTGTGTGTGTGTGTGTGTGTGTCTGTGTGTTTGTGTGTGATACTAACCGCAGGCGTCCAAGTCTGTTCATTAGCAGGCTTAGCTAGCAAAGGGAAGCATGTAAAGATGACTGCTATTAATTTAGCATCTCACTGGCCTCCCTCGCTCCAGCTCTCTCTCTCACTCTCTCTCTCTCATGCACACACACACACACACACACACACAGATGACTGCCAATTCATTAAGTGAACGTTTGGAGCCCCAGACTGTACCAACTGGTAGAAGCTAACTAATCTGCACTGCGCCAGTGGAGAGAGAACGAGCCAGAGAAATAGATAACATTCACCGAGGGGGACATTCAGCCTCTGAAAACAACTATTAACATCAACATTTGGGAAGGCCTCAACTTCAGAAAGATAAATACACACTCACAAGTGCTGGCATTTGGTTGTGAATACAAATCATAAAACATACGGGAAATCGGAAAGCAGCAGCTAGGTGTGTAGTGGTTCTGTGTGGCTTTTGTCCATGTTGTTCTGTGAGTTCTGTAGGAGAAAACTTACTTGGTGCCTTTTGTCCTTCTGTTTCTTAAATCAGTGTCATGATTGCTGTCCTGTTGGAGGCTCCAATTGGATGGGCAATGCCAGTCTAAGAATGAAGACTATGTTTGTATGCATGGCCGATTGACTAGAGCAACACATGCAGACACAAGAGCAGGACCAGAACCAAAGTCATGGACTGAGTTAGACACCCAAAGAAAGACAAAGGACCAGTCACATCTGATGCAAAGTCTACCCTTGGACAGAAACAGGGGTTACAACTCCCATGGTATTATACCTTTGTATGCACTTGAAACTGACACACTTAGCACATGTGTTCATTTTCTAAATACTTTCCTATTCATAAAGTCTTCTTTGTTATGTGCTTAACAGTTACTCACATTCTTAGTTCTGGTCTTCAGGAAACACAAAAAACAATCACTGGCGGTAAAAAAAAACGCCACACCCATGCATACAGCGCAGCTACGGACACACATACATTAAGGCCCGGTTACACCTGCATTTCAAATGCTGAAAATCTGCAGCAAAATGTATCAATTCAACTGAGGAATATGTTAGGTGGTGCAAGGAAAATTAAGAAAAATCCTGTGTTGATTAAAACTTTGATGCGATTTGACACATTTATGAGATGTCTAAACAGTGCTCATCTTCAAGACTAAAGAGAGCCAAAGAGTCCACCGCTGAGGAAGTTCCCATATTAGCTGAGATTCACTGTCCACTTTTATATAAATCTCCTCTGTCAGAGTATTAACTACTGCAGAGTTAAGGTTTAAAGACAAGAGTCAGTAGAACAAATACAACTTCTGAATAAACTGTGTAAACTAACTGTCCTGTTAGCGACTGAGCTGACAAGCAGTTAGCAAATTAGCAAGCCTGTTAGCTCCCCTGTCTTTATTGTGTCAAATATACAATCCTAAGAACAGAATGCCAGCAGCAGTAATCAGCACAAAGTAGAGCACATAGAGACAAGTTTGGAATTTGTGGGCTCAAATTAGGGTCAAAAAGATTTTGAGCCTAGAAAGTGATGTTTGTAATTTAAAATTTAAAATGTAAAATAAATCAGCATTAGAAATTTAAGTTTGTACATGTGTAGAAAAGATCTGGATTTGTAAAAAAAAAATTCTTTCAAAAAAGAGAAAAAAAAACAGACTGTAAATAAAATGGGTGAACAAATGATATCTGTGGTGAGGTTACACAAAGCCATCATGGATAAAGAAGTGCTTTTGTGAACATCTGTGTACAGATACAATGCAGGAAACTGTGTTGACCTCAGCACTCAAAGTTCCCACACTCTGTGATGCTGAAGTTACGAATTTTGACCCTGTTTTTCACCTGAATCTGATTATACAATGACAGTCCAAGATGTTCAAGATGGATGATAGAAGAGGTACAATATTCTTTGTATCTGTGCACAGATGTTCATAAAAACGCACTTCCTCTTTCACAGCTTCTTTGTGTAATTTCACCACTGACATCATTTGTTCTCACTTTTCAAATTTTAACAGGAAAAACATCAGTTCAGATGTACGTTTTATTTTGAATATTTTCACCGCTTTATGTTGCTGCTAGGACTTGTCCATATGTTGATATGATGTGACTGGACCTTGATTTTACAGTATTATATGCATATATAATGTACATCAGCAGGTCCCATGTAAGAACAAAACTAAAATATTCATATTATTCCTTTGTGCCACAGTACTCACAGAACAATTACAAAGTGGCTTACAGTAAAAAAAAAAAAAAAAAAAAAAAAAAAAAAGATCCCCAAATCCCATATCAAAAGCCAAATCATTCATTACAACAGACAGGAAGTGTTGTTAAACCCTTCAAATGTTTTACTTCAAATAAACTACACTAGCCATTTTCATTGCAATGAAGGAACCGGTCACTACAGTGCAACAGTATGGCTCTGAAATGAGTTTTTATAAGCTTGGACAACAGTGTTCTATAGCACATTGGATAGTGTCTACATCGGCCTGTGGCAAGTTGTCACCAGCCATGGCAGCGAGACTGGTATTGTTTTCATCTTGTGAGTGTGCATGTGTGCGTATCTGTGTGTCGTCATGGTAACATGTGATCCTGGAGACGCTTACTGTAGAGGGAACTACCACAGAGTCTACAGAACTCTGGCAGATGTCTGTCTGCCTGTCGACAGATTTTATCACTGCAATGGCATCACACTGCAAGATCCAGTCACGAAACCTTACAGAGAGAGCAAAATAAAGCCTGAGCTCAAAGATGGGTGTGGTCTGACTCATTAGTAGGGAGTACTGATGTAATGATGTAGTAATTACAACAGGGTAGTCATGGGTCAAAACATCAACATGTTGCTGGTGTGATCCTGTTGTAGGATGGTCTCTAATTATTATGATAAATTCACTGTTGGTTTCTTCAATATTCACAATAATCAAAACTTACAATAATGGCAGCCTTATCCCTTAACGTCAGACACACAATCTGACATTTCCCTCTGCTCGGAAAATGCAAAGTAGAGATTTTATTTTTTGTCACTGGTGTTGTTTATTTTTTTTGTTTGTTTTTTTTTCCTGTAAAAACTCCTACAGTACCAGCAACAAAAGGTACATCTATATTCTTTGTTTTCTGGGAATCTGCCAACACCACTGTCATATATGCTGCTAACTCGTTGCTGCAGTAACAATTATGGGATGTAAATCCCTTAAGAACATTTGAGCATATCCAGTCTTGATCCATAGCAGGGAGCCTGTGTGTATCCCTGTGTAAGTCTCCTTCACCATCCCCATAGCTGTGTTAATCATCCTTGCTGCCACTCACTCTCAAGGTCTTAGTGGCCCTCTGCTGAACGCTTGCAATCCGCAATTCAAATGGAAACAGAAAATGGTGTTCCAGCCACATTAAGCAGCTCAGTGAAGCAGTGGTCGTCGTCTGAAGCAGGGCACTCGGATTTCAGAGGGGTAGGTCATTACTTTGCTAATCCTACTGAAAATTAGTTTATAGGTTAAATTAAAATTCTAGCTACAAGAGCATTAATGTTCAGCGACAGAGCTGACTCACGACATGGATACACAGCAACATTAAGGATAAGAAGATAAGACAGAGAAGTTAAAGCTAAGACAAAGGTTAGATGACAGTTTCTTCATTTAGTTTTGAATCCCTTCTCTGGGAAAAAGGTGGGATGACAGAGCTGCAGTGGGAAAGTTTTACCTTTCAACAAGTAATTAAGAATGAAAACCAGTTCTTCAGCTTATGCAAACTTGGACCAACTTCTTATATTAATCTGAAGTTCATACAGTTGTCTGCGTGACACGTATTTGATCTTCCTCGGTTTAATCACCGTCCTTTCAAAAGCAAGGGCACATTCATGATTCCTTATCGTTCTTTGTTTGTTATTGAGGTCAATGATAAAGCCATAGAAAGCAACCACTATGAATATCAGTTTCAGTGACTTGCTCTTCAAATTTCCAACATCACTGCAGGTAAACACTTTTTTGACTGACGTTCTTTTTCTTTTTTTTGTTATTTTCATTGTGACCTGATTGAGCGAAACATGAGAGCAAATTTAATTTCACACCACATTCATTGCAGAGCATGGGAAAAATTAGTTTATTGGCAGTGAATCCCAAATGAAGACTTACATAACAGAAAGACGGCAGGGTCCTCACATGTGTAGCTGCTTCTTACACTCAACTTGACCTCCTTAAAGCCCACTGACACAGCACTTTTCTGTTGATAATTCATTGCCATGGTTCTATAGACCAAAGAGCCTCTTCGTTCAACTTTATCAATCATGAGAGTGTGTAGGGAAGGACCATTAAAATGATTTTTGGTGTGTGTTTATGTGTGTGCATGAGAAAGACAATGGCAGAGAGAGAGAGAGAGAGAAAGAAAACTGTGTGCATGTGCACATGTTGGACATAATTAACTGGATGGTGCTGAGAGTCAGATGAGGGCAGGGCAGCTTTAAAGCTTTGTCAGACCATACTGACCTTGGTAACAAAGGCTTTTTGCCCAAAGTTATTAGCAATAATTGGACCTAATTATATGATGTATTAAAAGAGGAGGAAATTGCAGGGGAGCGTTCAATTGAACAGTCATTACAAAGACTGGAAAACAGCACAATAAGAGGTCAAGTGGAACCAGTGGTCTTTGTCTGTGTGCATCTGTGCATATATTTGAATTTGTGCCTGTGACACATGTCCTTATACTTTAGGCTTTTGAAAAGTAAAGCTTTCTGTCATTATGAAAGCACAGTAGGTCACAAACATGTATCCACTCCTGAGTGAAAAAATAAAAAATCTGTATATATTGAATAGTTGGGAATTAGCCTATAACAACCTTTTATTACACTGTTGAAGGCAACGCACCTTAGCAGTAACCAGACAAATTGACACTTTCACCTCTGATGAGCTCAAAATGAATTACTGTCATGCATTACAATATCAAATTCAGTGTCGGAAAGAAAAACTCAAATTCTAGCTGCAGCTATTGAGTTGTATCACACACTTTTTCACATTGTCCATCTCTGAATATGTCTTATTCAGAGTCAGGGGAGTGAAGTTAGTGAAGTCTAACTTTCATGCCACAGTTTACAACTTCATCCAAATATTCACTACTGGCGGTCCTTGATCAAATTATACTATGGCTTTAGGTCAGATAATATCTATTCATTCATATACAGTATATATAGTATATGGTAATATATACTGTACTGTACTTAAAATTTCCATATATATATATATACATATATATATATATATTTGGAAATTTTAAGTAGCCTTTTTCTAAAGCATCTCTAAAGTCAATATATAAATGTGCTGCAAAAACACATTCAATTAGCATACTGATGCATTTGAATTCATTTTGAATTGTAAATAAAATCCAGCAAAAAAAGATCAGTAGACATAGGCTGAGATATGGTACACTGAGCTTTTAACCAAGGCTGTCTTTCACTTTACCCAGGTTCTTCCGCTGTCTAATCTAAAAATGAGCACAGGATGTATCTCACTCTAATCAGGTCTTTTAAATTGCCTGAACACAACTAGGAAAACCTTGATCATGCTTTAGTTGCAACATGAGCATATATTGTAGGGAAAACAAAACATTTAATTAGCCTCTAGTATGTTCACTATGAATATAGTTTGTACGTTTTGCGGATTTGTTAAACCTGCAATAACTTTTTTGGCCACTTTTCACTAACGAATTGTGAACACAACATTGACATATCATCACCGACAAAGCTACACAGTAGCTTATATACACATCCAGCCGTTATGAAACAACATCATCATTCATTTGGAGTCATGTTTGTCTACATGATGAAAATAAATCCAATATTCATTTCACTTCACTATTCACTGTTTTTGGTTCCTACCAACTCCTGAGGGAAATATCTGGCTCTGTAGCAGATGACTGCTCCACAGCGTTCTTTGGTGCAGAGCAGGAACTGTACAGTGGGTTTTCTTTTTCCCTCTGAAAACAGCTGCCTGCTGGGCCTGGAAACTGATGCTATGTGAGTGGTGAGAACCAAAACAGTAAAGTTGTGGAACAGACAGCTAACACAATGCCATAATGCTCTGTAAAACTGAGGAGCTGCAGATTCGTGTGATAATAATAAGGTTCGTCACGACGAGCGACCTCTTTCATGAAGCAATGTGAACTGCTTTCACATTTCATATTGTCAGTTATTATAAAATATTTAAGTATGAATGGAAAAAATGTATTTTGGTAATGAAAAATATTTCCATATCAAAGAAGTCTGTACAGAAATGATTGTTTAATGGCTTTATAATTTCTGTATTAAGGAGTTTAAACAAAGTGACATTCATAATATTTAAGTTTTGTGTGATGAATTTATTTGCTGATAAAACATAAGCTCTGCTATAACACAGCTCATATTAATTAATATTAATATTAATTATTTTTGAACAAAGATAAAAACAAAAACAGGATAGATTGTTTCACCAATTGGCTAGTGCTGATTTCAAAAGTCTACAAAGCTGGTGTGTATACAGGTGGGTTATTGTTTGTTTATTATCTTGTCATTTTATTTTGACAAAGCTTAACAAAATAAAACAGACACATTAAAAAAAATATATAGGCAAAATACATAATACAATTATATGCAACGTTATCAAATAATAACAGGATTACTACTACTTTCATTCTTGTTACATGTCCGTATATAAAGGTAACTCGGATTCAAAGAAACGAGGAATAAAAGAGCTACGATAAAAGGCAGAGACTGTGAGATGGGGCAGGCTCAGTGGAGGTGTGTAGGATTACTTCTAGAATATCAAAGAGTGGCTGCATCAGAAAGGGTTAGGCCTGCCGTCATTAAGCATGCTCTCTTAATGATGAGGCTCTCACTCCCGCACTGATGAGGGAAGGAGAGACCAGCGGCCAGCTAATTGGAGTCAATTTCTGCATGACTGAGCGTGCACGTTTTTTGTGTGTATACTGTACGTGTACATCTGTGCATGTGAACGTCTGGCTGTTTGGGAGTCTGTTAAAGAGACGGAGTATGTCTCCATTTCGGCTGCTCCGTGCGGGGAATGCCTGATTTCGCCTCACTTTACTGCATCTTAAAAACACCTTTTCTGCCCGTCTCCATCAGTCAGTTGACCCAAGGGGAGAGACACACACCGAGCTAACAAGATGAATTTAGTCAGGGACGCAATTGAAGGGCGGACATATTGACAGGCACTGAACACAATTGAATCAAATTAGTCCACAGTGTATTTATTTAGTCCAATTAGTTCCAGGACTAATGCCAGAGAAGAAAATTGCCAATAAACAGCTCACCTCCATGGCAACTTACACCTTTTTCAGGTGAGCTAAAGGGCAAAGTCAAGTGTAAAAACATCCTCAGTTTGACAACAAATAATTGATTAGACCATTTAAAATACAGATCAAGTCACGGCTTTATACCAAGCACTCCTGTGGAGTGAGGACAGTGTTTTACACTAATGGTCACCGAAACAGATGATCAGTGAGCTGCAATCTGTAGCTGCTCTCTTATTGTTTGTCAGTGTATTAAAAAGCAGACGTGACCAACACAGAAGAGCACAGAGAAAGATCTCAATAGGAGAAAACAACAAGGGTGCTTTTTTTTTCTCTTCAGTTCGAGAAAGTCTAGGCATTTGTTTAAATCGCATACATTCATCAATGGATATTTTTCCTATTCAAGAATCTGCATTAACAGATTGAGACCGACATCATTGATTTGCCGATGATGTCCAGCTTTACTGTATGTATTTGTGAAATCTAGGGGAGTTCCAGATTTGGCTATTTAACATAAACGTGTTAAGAGGATCAGTGTGTGGATGTCTCATAGTTTTCTGCTATTAAATCATGTGTTTTAATACAGCACTTAGGTTCCCTGTCTCCTGACTCCTGAAAACTAGATGTCATTTTAGATCCCCAATTGAACTTTGAGCAACGTTTCAAGTCAGTTATTCATTTCTGTTATTTTCACTTAAGAAACATTACAATGTACATTACATTGTATTCTTATTCAAGCCAAGAAAGCTGTAACACAATTAGAATTAGTTATGCATTCTGCATTACATTCAAACACAGCTACAGAGAAATTAAGTCTTATAATGTCATTTACATTATCTGTTAAATTACTGCAAGAAGCCTTAATTTTAAAGAGACCAGTCCTCCCAAACTTTAACCTAGTAACTGTAACTGATGACAGCTTTTTCTTTCTCTCAGTGGAGTACAGGTATCTGTGTCTTATCAGATAAATGGGATAATAAAAAGACGTAATGTTATTTTTTTAAAATATACATATACTCCATAAGTCCATTATTAGACAAGTCTGTCTAATAATGGACTTATGGAGTACCCTTGAAAACTATATATATATATATATATATATATATATATATATATATATTGTATGAAGTTTGGCCCAGTTGTAATTTAGCTGAGATGACATCACCAGATTGCCTGGTTTGGAAGACCAGTAAAGAAAAAATCACAAATTGTGTGAAAGACATAGTAAAGCGATAACAACTAGAATTACCGCCTCCAACCAAGATGCAGGAAATATGGTCACAGAAAGTGAAGTGCTTGTGCTAAATTGTGTCATAGTTAGTGTATGAATTCGTGACTTATGGCCAAAAACATTGTTTTATGAGATCTAATCTAATCGAAATCTAATCGGTTCAACCTTGAGTCCAAATGGACGTTGGTGCCAAATTTTAAGAAATTCCCTCAAAGCGTTACGGAGATATCGCATTCATGAGAATGGGACGGATGTGTGGAGGACGGACGGCCGTGGCTGGCGCCGGCACAGAGGCACAAACAGAGTGGTAGGCAGTGTCACAATCCTATGTCCCATTTTATTTTGAAATCACTTGTTTTACTTCCTGTGTTTTTTCTGTCCTCTGATTGTCCGCCCCGTCCCGATGTGTTTCACCTGTTCCCAATTACCCCTGCCGCCCTTGTGTTTTAAGTGTCTTTGTTCCCCTCACTCTCTGTCAATTTGTGTCTGCATGCCCCAGAGTTTGTTTTTTTTTCCCCTGTACAACCTTTTGTCTGCTTTTGGTTCCTCATGTTATTTTTTTCTCCTCATACCAACTACCCGGGTTTTGGGCTTATTACCTGTTTTTCTTCTGCTTGCCTGCCTTGTCCGGACTTTTTAAGCCCGTTTCACTTTTGTGTTTTATTAAATCGTTTGGTTCCACGCTGCCCTTTCCTGCTACCTCTGTAACAGGCAGTGCTGCCCAGCTTCTTCCTTAAAAAGTCAAGTCCTATCGTCAACCTTTTCCCCTTTTACTGAGGCTTAGAAATGTACGGACAAAAGCAGACCAGGGACACAGCCTGATAAAAAGCAGAAGGTGAACCACTTCTACTTAAATGAGAATTATTTTCAGTAATAGAAATGAAAATACTGGTGGTAGAGTATGTTTTTCACTGCATACAGAAACATATAGAAGCAAAATTATACAAAGACTCTTTCTGGGGGCACTTATTTCGGGACAAAAAAGACACAAGGTCCACATCGAGTTGACTGCTGAAAGGAAAACACCTTGAGGAAATGTGCCTGGAAAAAAACCCTAGACTGAAAAAACCTTGAATGTGAAAGATTCTTAAAGTTCCCAGATGATCAAAACCTGTGAAAGTGTTGACAGCTAGTTCAGTGTGAATGCGATACTTGAATTTGATATTAGCATTGGAAAGGGAAAATTGTATTTCAGCAACAACAAAAGTTCAGTATAGCACATATACCTACAACTTCAAGAAACCATGATGTTGAGACTTATGTGACTTGTGTGAGAGTCACGAATTAGGCATAAAGAAGAATTTAACCAACTGAAAACTCTGTTCTAGCTTAATTGGTAGTTATAGCAAAAACAGGGTTCTATGAGGATCGTGAGGACTGTGCTGTTACCCTTAAATTCTGCTTTAAAAACAGTGAGTTGGTCTAGGTTTGTTTATTCTGAAACCCATCAGGACTCTTCTTCTGTCTGAGAAAGCATGTTTACCACCTGTCAATCACACAGACACAACTCAGCCCCATTACTATCTACATGACGCAGACAGGAACAAACATGTCCACAGAATAGGTGGCATGAAATAAACTGAGCACCAAGCCTCAAATAAAGCTGTACAAGGGAGCATTTTATTTATTCCCCAGTACAAGACTGGTAATTAAAAAGCAAATCAACTCCATGAGTCAACCAGTGTAAAGTACCTGGAGCTCCGCAACTGTGGTGACTAACCTGTTTGTGAGAAAACACTGGCTGAGGTAGTTTGTCTGCTCGTATCAGTAAGAAAGCTTTACAGTAGTTTATTAGATTTCCCCCAGTGGAGTTTAAACAGTGCTTAAAGTTTGATAGTGATAAGTACAAACTATAATATGTTTGCTGCTGCAGTGGGTGAGTTTGTGTTTTACATAAAAGGCTTTTGACTCTCTGAAGTTCACCAAGAGCTAATGGGGTTGTGCTTGCTGTCCAGTATGGAGTTACATCTGAACTTTCAGCAGTGCCGTGTTTTTATTTGTTGCTGCAGTGGCTAATGGCCAGTCCTCCCCCCGCTCACACGCTTTGAGCAGTCTGCAATTCAAGAAAATAAAAGGGAATACCAACAGTCACTTATCATTTTAAACAGTTTATCAGCCTCTCTTTTAGTTTTACCATTGTTGTTCTGGCTAAAATAGTGTGATACACCCTGAGTAAATGGTATAAACCCATACTGAGAAGTTCATTTCAGGCATGTTTTTTCTAACACAAAACAATTCTATGAGAACAGCAAGAGTCACAACAGCTAAACAATGAGCTCCAACTCACAATGAAGCCGATAATAACTAACATATTTAAATACTGGCCATTATTGTGTTTGACCAATACAGGATTTTGACGCATTAGAGCTTCCACATTGTTTTCTGTGGCTGAATAAGATCCTCAGACATGCCTTAAAGTGATAGTTCAGGTTATTTGACGTGGGGTTGTGTGAGGTACTTAGCTATTGTCAGTGCATTACCTGTAGTAGATTTGGATCGGTGTGCACTCAGTTTGGAGAAACAGACAAGAGCACCGGCACAGAAGCTGAGATTTGCTGCTGTGGAGGGGGTCAGCAGAAAAAAATATCTTTTAGCCACTTTTAAAAATGGCCACAGAAAAAAAGCCAATATCAGTTGAAGTGTGCACTTTATTTAGAATATTTTCACTGCTGTATCTTGCCGTCAAACAGGCCTTTCCTTTGGAACTGCACTTTCTCAACCACTGAACCTCTGTATTCCGATGCACAAATGTACCTGCAGCGCACACTGTATAATGCCACAGATCAGCTGTTTGAGCCAGAAAGAGCTAAGCATAAGTGGATATATTATATCAAATTATTCATATTAACCTTAAATGGTTTTCACTAATATGAGCAGATGTAAGCTTGTACAAACCTTTGCTCACAGAGCTACGACCAAAAAATTAAATTGAATTGGAAATTCAATTTTTAGCCTACTTGTAATAAACTGGTCTGGCATTTCTTGGTCTTTGCATGTCAGGGTTATTGAACTCAGCCTCAGTCTCAATTGGCCCGTAACTCTTTATTAAGGGAAACCTGAAGCTCTCCAAATTGTCACAAACCACCCAAAAACATTTTTACCCATCAAATCTAATAAAGTAGTCCGATTAGGCAGGAAAACCACCAAACCTTGACACGGTGCATGCGCAGACATTGAGTTGCAGACAGATAATGTATTCATTGATTTTGCCTGTCTCTGTCAGTTTGAAATGTGAAGCTGTATTACTTTCAAGTTATAAGCTAACTTCTCTGGTTTTAGACTGACGGATACTGTATGTACACCATCAGCTTTTCAAGTGAAATGCTTTTCTCTCTCAGCCTCTGAGATGCAATGAATGGGCAGAAATTGTTAATTCTTGTAAAATCAATGCACCATTCAATATACAATGTAGAATTGATGACAACTCAATATTATATTAGATCAAGTTTATTTCTAAAGGATTAAAACAAGAATAATTTGTACCGAGTCATATTGTTGAGAGAGGTAGATTTCAATGAGTGGATAACTACAACTATGTAGTTTTTAGCCTGTTACTTTTCCATCTATTGTCTTGCTTTGCTTTGAAAACATATTTTTTTTCAAAATATGCAAAATCACAGAGACTTAATCGATAAATGTTTTACTAAAACTGCTAAAAAAGAAAGTAAAAGCACTTCCTGCACCACAGCTGGCTTGGAAGTGGGAGACAGCTGTTTGTGGATAGCTGGTTGGACATTTTAATGAAACTGTGAAAAATTGCTTGTGCTTCTGATGTTGCTGGTGCTTGATAAGTTGTAAGAGCTTTCACTTATTCCTCTCGCTTTATCAAATTAATTACATTCTATTTTACAGTGATATTTTTTTCCAAAGCGAGACATATACCATTTAAAAAACACTGTCACATTCTCAAAACTTTTGGACTTTTGGACTATCTCCATATTGAATGATGAGGAGGTACTATAGTATATTTTCTGTAATCCAAAATGAATACTTTTCATTTCATGTTTGGGAATACAGGGAGAATGTGTGATATTGTTGGTTGAAGGGGTTTTCATTAATACATTATGCCATGAAATGCACAGTGAATTCACAAAGTATTCAGACCTTTTCATTTTTTTTTTTTCACATTTTATGTTTCTGGCTAAAGCTAAAATTGTTTAAATTAATTTTTCCCTCTCTGTAACTAAAAACTCCTCAGTAAATTTGTCAGTTTTATGCATTTATTCATATATTCTAAGGACTCTGCAGGTTTATATTCTTACCAAATGTCATTGATGATCACACATTCAGTCAGAGAAGAGGACATAATCACTGTTTTGTTGGAGTCAGAACCTGCCTCTCTGGGTCCTGTGAACCACTGTACAAGGAGCTGGACATAACATTTTGTCTATCTTGTTTTCTGAACTCCCAGGAGTGATGACAAAGCAGCTCATGTACCTCAGTGTTGTAGAATAATTGGGCTACATTTGGGCTACACCTGCCAGTCACTGCTACACCTGGGAAAGGCCTGTGTCACGTATTTGGCTTATGAGAGGGTATGAGTTTCACCCTACTTTAAATTGCATGACTTTTCTTTCACTTGGAGAAAAACAGAATACCACTTTCTCCTATAATATTTATGCACTTTAAAATTAACTTCACCTTGTCTCACTTGTTCCTACACTGAGCTGGTCCTGACCTCCTCGATGCCATAAGCAAAATTCTGCTACCTGACCCATGAGCCATGTAAACCATTTTCAAATATGAAATATATTTATATTGTATTTCTTTTGGCTGAATACTTGATAGTTATTATTTACTGAGAGTTGTTCATCCATATTATGCAGTATGCCCAACTAATCAATATTTTAAATTCAATTTTTAATTAATAGTCTATGCTAATCCATTGCTTTTCTTTGCATTAGTCATTGACTGAGATAATCATTGTCTTGTTTTGAATTATGTGCACCTATAAGTGGTGCCATTACACACAAATATTGTCTGGACTGGTCCCAAGAGAGGCTACTGCTGCTGCTGGAGAGTGTGATTTCATTTCATTCACGCACATATGAACGCAGGTTCACACACGGCGTGATTATCATTACAGCTGCAGTTTCTAAACATCCGCCATCCGTTGGCATTTATCAAACGTAATAAATAGTTGTATTTCACTCTCACTTTTGTCAGACAGACTAGAGAGAGATGCACATCACCTTAACATCACTGTTATTTGCTGAGACCTTGGAGAGGAGAGAGCATAAGTTCACCTGTTTTCTGTTCCTGCAATTCAACATTGACACCTGCTTTGGCACAAGTGGACTACACCTTGTATAACGGAGGAACTGACTGGGTTTGACAAGTACAAATGAAAAACTGAATCAAGTTTCATTCTTCCCAAGACATAGTACAATGTTGTTTTCTCCTTTTTACTTAATATGTCACAATTTCATTACCAAGGCAATGAAGTTTAAATTATATTTATTTTTATGCAGTGGTAGCAAGCCTTGCAATGTATCAGTGCGCTCCAGGGTCATGAATTTCTACTGCAGACTGACAGTGTCTGTACTGTAATTTGATTGGTGCAATGTTTGTGTAGACACTAAAAATAATTTGTTTTATCACTTCAGTTCCTGCAGCCACACAAGTCAGGCAGATGGGATGGTGACATCGTTAGCTGCTGTTTTGTACCATATGACTGAAAGTGTTACAGCGTACTGCACAAAGTGCTGACTTTGCAGGACTGCTGTGAGTTGTGACAGTCTGGTGAATTCGTCACCACAACTGGATCCATGGAAGACAGGGACACAGCTCACGCTAGCTGGCCCTTTCATTTGTATAATGTGGGACGAGTATAATGCGGGACGAGTATGACACTGAATGTCTTGTAGAAATCAATTCAGGCCCATACCACATAGGCTTAGTCCTAACTGCAGCGGCCATGGGTTCGAGTCCGGCCCACGGCCCTTTGCTGCATGTCTTCTGACTTTCCTGTCTCTCTCTCACTGTGACTGTCACAATAAAGGCAAAAATGCCCAAAAATAACTTCTTTAAAAAAAGATTTCTAGCAAGCTATGCTAAGTAGCTGATGGGTACATAGTGGCATGCTGCAGAAACCGCTCAATATAGCATAGGCAGCAACGCAAAGCTGGTAGTCAGAGCTAACCAGCCAGCCTCTCTGCTGCTCTGCAGGACAGACAGAGACACTGTGAGTCTGGTGGAACTATGACAGTCACTAGAAAGAAACACATTTATGGCTGTTTGAGAGAGTTACTGTGTGGGTACCTGTGGCTGTGGGAGCAGTTCTACTACAAGAGGATCTCTGTTGGGTTCATCTCAGGGGGACGGTTGGTACAAAGCCGTACTGTCTGTCAGCATTAAATATCTTGTTGAATTCTGAATACGGCACAGATATTGGCATTCTTGTGTATTCTCTTTACTGCCACAGTTGGAGAAATTCTCTATTCATCCCTCCTTCAAAGGAAAACAACAGGACAGTGGCTGAGTCTAAATAAAGAGATTTATTAACTACTAATAACTAATACAGTGCAATGTGTGATGAAAAGTGGAGTGAAAGAGCTGCTCCTCTGATTCAGGTGGTCCTATCTTGGCTTGTAAAATAAAAGATTGCATGTGTAGACAAAGAAAAAGTTACTTTGGAAAGAATGTCTCTAAAGAAAGAACAAAAGACACATGGAGAACAATGACAGGAGGGAAAAGAAGTGCAAAACGGATGTGCGAAGGATTCCCGCGGTTTTATTTCCCAGGGGGCCGGCACACATCTCAGGGGCAGTACCCGTTCCCTTTGTTTCAAATGGAGAAGCGAGTAATTTTCTCCAGGATGTTTGAATTGTTTACTCACAAAAATCTGCCACTTCCACAGTGACCCATTAAAACATTAAATAAAGTTATGTATAATCCCAACGGGGCTCCTAATGACACAAAGGAACAATACAAACGTGGATTTCATGTTAATGCATCATTCAAAACCTTCGACAACAAATATATTTCTTAACACTAATAATAAATAAATGTGGATTACACAGCAGTGATTTGATTATAAGGAAGACACCATGCTGAATGTTTAATGTCGGTGTGTTCAGATGGTTGATATACTGTAGCCTTACAGCTTCACATCTCAAACTTTGGCCCCTCTAAAGGATATAAATCTGGGGATTAAACTAATTAACATAACAACATTTGTTGAGTGATAGTATCTGTGTTTCTGAACAGTGGAATGGCTTTTGCATATTAATTCAGATGTATGTTTGAAAAGAGGAAATCTCATGTTACAGGGCTTCAGGAACGTGTGTGTGTGTGTGTCTATAAAGATTCCCTTTCTAGTGATGAGTACAGTTGATTTTCATGTTACCTTCCAGCAACAGTCAACTATCAATGAGAGATGATAGTTTGTTTTTATAGAATGAGCTCCTTTTCATTCTGTGGAGATTTTGGTTAACTCCCATTTCATCTTCTTGAGTTGACCATACATCGATGTTTAAAAAGCTGTGGGTTTTCACAGAACAATCCTTTGTCCCAGTTTCCTGTCTGTGGAATAGTTTAATTGCAGATGGCGACCCATGATTGTCCTTACTGCAACCTTGTGACTGATGCCAGGCCAGGGATGTCTGCTACAACATACATAATAGCCGATGATGGCTCATAGCTGAAACGCGTGTGTTGATTGCCCCATTAAATAATGAGACTATTTAACTGTGATATTTCTTTACGCACCTGACACCTGAGCTAATTTTGAGCAGAAAAAGTCGTTTTTTACACAATGCAGATTTGGTTCGTAAGATAATCTGTATTTACACGTTATGTTATGTGATTCTGTGTCCAGCACAAAAATAATTTTGTGTGGCGTTTGTGTGGTCTTTAAAACCTGTTTCTATATATACGGATATAACTGCGATGCTTGCATCACTATTATATATATTTCCTTACACAAAAAGCGAGGAGAATTCAAATCTCAGTTAAAATTTAAAACTGTACACTTGTTGTTTGCATAGGCTCTTATGTCTGTTTTTGTTTAATGTTAATGCTCTTCTTCGTACGTAATGAAGCGACGAAGAAAATGTCACTCCCATGCAGAGTGTGTTTGGCTGCACAGAGAGGATGGATGAATATAATTATGACAAAACCAAGGAGAACAGGGAACCATCAACTGCATAATTTGTCACTCAGTTAATCAAGGTTTCATAATAAAGAAGCAAGAGTAAACCTGCCCTAAAACCCCAGCTTGGGACCATGGGACCTATAAGCTGAGTACAAGAGCAGGGTAGACTTCATGTGAAGCTCAGCAGCCGACAGAGAGGGTGCAGTGTTGCCAGTGATTGCTGATTATCTGTGTACTCTGGGGGATTGCAGATATTGCAGGTTTTTATACATATCAGCTCAGTGTGTTCTCTGTTGTTATTTTGTAGGCCTGATGGATGGTTGTTCGCAGCATTCATTTTTTAGCCTTGGCTTTCTCTCTAAAAGCAGCGTTTGCGTGTGAAGGCGCACGTGTAAGATTGTGTGTACATGTAGGTGTGTCTGTATGCTTGTTTGTACGTGCGTTAAAAGCTGAGCGACAGTTCCGGTGATTGATACTACATGTAAAGCTAAAACTGGCCCCGCCTGAACACTGTAATGAATTACACTTGAAGACAACAACGTGTCCTGAGATCACAGCAGCACGCGCCCCAATACCAATAAATCCATATTTCACCTTGTTCACTCATTTACTCGCTTTTCTTCCTGCCGAGGGATCATCGCCAAGTCATACAAGAACAGGTTTTATCCTGCTTTATAGGAAAAGAGAGCAATATCTGCGAGAGAGGAAAAATGAGAGGGAAAATCTTTCTATAGGGAGAAAGGACGGGAGACTGAAAATGAGAGAGAAAAAGCTGCCGATACATCACTTAGCAGGCCAACCTGGAACCAGTGTTTGTTCAATTTGTCACTTCAACGGTCAGATTATTTACAAAGAATATGTCAACCCCAAAACGGTTATAGCAAAGAACAGCTTCTGTTTTTTTTTTTTCTTTGTTTTTTTTTTCTATTGAGGGTCAACTAGCTGCCACATTACATAAACACAAATATGGCACTGATGTTACATTATGGCAACCGCGACACAAACAGCTACGCCACGGATAACGCTGCCATTCTCAACTAAAGCCACTGTATGGTCGAATGTAAACTGGATGCAATTATCTGAGTTCAAACTGAGTTTACTGTATGTCTGCTCAGGCCTTGCAGTTTTATCACCCATTCGTGACAAAACGCAAGTTCGGTTTTACACTGATTGCTTATGGCCTTCTCAGATCTGATTGCGTTAGTATGCAAAAGGAATACTGTTTTACCTGCACTCGCTGTGTGCGCAGCATTCTTTATCTGCCTTTCTCTTTCATCCAGCGGCTCATTTTAACTGACAGCCCGCTGAGTGTCATTTGATGGCAAGCTTTATTCTGTCTAACTTCTTGCTGGGTTGTTCTTTTGTGCACTAAAACTGTCAGAATTAGATTGTGAGCATTGTACCTCCAGCCTACCCTAAAATCATATTCACACAGTGCTTTATCTTCGGTTAGGTCTGCTTGAGTAGGCAAGGACCCTGAGCAGAATACATTAAAGTACTGCGCTGCATGTTTTCACTATACACCAAGAGCAGCTCAAACTCTTTCGACTTACTTTGAACTTGTGGATGTGAACTTTTAGGGGACATGGCTGGAGCATGATTTCAAAAGTTTTTATTGTGATTTGGGTTGAGATCCACGCTGAGCACAACCAAAGTTTTAATGACTTGACAACAACATCTAACTGCCTTATAAGACTGCAGATAGACTGGCAAACGGCTGTTTGCGAACAGGCTTTTATGTGTGCTAACAGACATGAAAGCTTTCATATCTACATGCGCATAGACACACGGAAACACACAGGTAAATGCAAAAGCAAAGCATGAAAGCCAAGACTGCCACAAACACACTCAGACACAGCCAAGTGACATCTTAAATATGCGTACATGCACATGTTAGAGGGAAGGTTCCTTTGCGAGAAAAAAGTGTACATGCATGCAAAAAACACACAAACACACTTAGACACATGCGGTGATCTGTTGTCCTTGTTGTTGTTTTTCTGCCTTGCCTTTCATGTTCAAAGCTTAGTGTGTGATTCCTGCCTCTCCGCTGAGGATAGAGGGAGAGAGCATAATCTGTGTGACGGGGTAGAGGTGAAGAAAGAGAAAAAGAGGTGGCAGAACGAATGAAAGGCAGAGGAGAATGTATAATTGAGCAACCTTGGCGATCTCGCATCCTCATAACACGATTAGGACTAACCTGGCATCTAAATATGGAAGAGGAATATGTTCCTGTAGGTTACTGTTGCCACAGGCCTCCATATTTAACATGATAATATTTCATAATATTTGTTGATTGCTTATTCCCTGTAGGTGGATGCAAGCAGGGTGTTTCTGTAGCCTTCATAAATATGTTCTAGTATGAAGATAAAGCCACATCTAAATGAAAAACGCACTCAGCAGCTAAAGAAGACCTTTATCCAAGACGAAAAGCATGAGAGAAAATGACTCGCAGGGCAATGGCTGTGAACAGTCACCTCGCATTGTAGCCATCAACACAACCATCAGCAGAGAGTCAATAGAGCCTAGGTGTGTTTTTGTAACCATAATAAAGATAGTCAGCATGAAGTAGAGATGATGCCCGTCAGATATTAACAGCAAATAGGCTCCAGATTCATCCCTCTGTCCCCAGAAACACACACATGCATCCGCACACACACACACACACACACACACACACACACACAGACGTTCGCTGCACCTCTGGCGCAAGGCCAAACTCGCCAGTGATGGGGTAGAGTGACAGAGGCAGCAGTTGGCAGAATATCAGTAAATGACAGCATGTGTATTGGGGAACATTAGTGCGCGTGTGTGTGCATGGCCACATACTACGTTTGTGTATGTGTGTGTTGACAGAGACAGCTGGGCTTTAAACAGGAGCAGGCTGTTGGATAAATCAATGAAGCAGTGGGGTGGCCACCACCTCCCCTGTTACTCAGCAGAAAGGACCCCTATTCATGTGCTCAGGACACATCTCAGTGTGGCTGTTTGTGTGTGAGGGTGTTAGTGGATATCTGCCTGCTGAGTATTTGCCAGCTAGTGTTTATGGATCCTGCTGTGGACCCCGGCGTAGTCCACTTTGTAGCGATCAGAACAGTCTTCTTCGTCAAACTTTCTCTTTGTCTGATCGACAGTGGCGTTATTTTGTCCTTCAACTTCACCCACTCTTCCTATTAATGTCCTCCATCTTTTATTCTGGGTAATGACAGTTATTATTAGAGGTGTTTAAGAGACAGAAGCAGAAATCAATTCTGAAACAAAAAGGATCTTTAGGCCTGATTCAAATTTCAAATTTTGTGAATCTCATAGATGGTGGAAAATTGCACCCAGACCTTGTGACGATTCCACTGAAGCCTTATTTTCTTTTCTACAAAGTCTTTGTATGGGTGCAAAGAGTCAAGGAGTCATCTGATAAGAGGCTGCAGAGTGTGGGAGTTTTAGGAATTAACCTTTTTTATTGCAGTAGACTAAAGCATTCCATTGAGGAGCAGGCAGGAAAAAAATGATGATTTATGATGATTTAATTTTAAGGATGGTGTTTCCACACTCTCATTAGGATCCTTGCTCGGTGTTGTTATTCCCGAAAATCTTGTTAGGGATTGCAAGGAGGTGCACTGCAGTAGTCTAGATATAAAAGGATGAAAGCAATGAGCAGTAGCTTAAAATGAGTCCAACTTTAAGATGTTTGATGTGGCAACTCATGGCATATTTGGATGACACTTCCAGTCCCTAAATTGGAATACAGATAATCTTTTTCAAAGTTTTATTGAGCAAGGGTCAAACCTTACATCCAGACCTCAAATAGTCGAGGGGAAGTCTGGTCAACAAAACGGGTGGTGGGGTACTGAATGAACCTGTTGTGATGTATCTACGACTGCCTCAGTTCTGTCACTGTTACTTGTTGTTATCCCTCATTCATGCTTGCTTTCTGCAAACGTGAGTCATTAGTTGTCCACTGTGGAGATCGGGGCAATTCGTACAGGTCACATCCATAATGTGAGGACGACCCGTCTCTCTCAAAGACACACGACCACAGCAGAGGTGATAAAATGCGGCAGAGGACTGAACCCTGTGGGACACACATTGACATGATGCACGTGGCACCTGTAACCTCAAAGGGAAACAATTACAAATCTGCCAGTTAGATAGCAAGTATCCACGGTCCATGGTACTGTAGTTTTGAGGAGTCTGAGTTACAGAGATGTTTGAACATCATTGTCTGCGGTGTCAAAATGCTATTGAGGAAATTCTTTATTTGCAGAAGATCACATTGACCTTCCATTTACACTGGGAACTATTCTCTTTCATTTATTTTTTTCATCAGAAACTTGATTGATTCACCTTCTGGCTTCTGAGATATACACTTTCGTCCAAGTTACTACACTGTGACAGAAATGCTGTCAAATTTAGGGGAAGTATTTGCTTTGAAAGTGTTTCTGAAAAGCCTTAAAGTAATAAAAGAGATAACATATCGGCCAGGCCAGTGCAATATACTCTAAGTATGCAAAAGCGAGTCACCATTTTCTTCTTTTAAGAAAATTATAAAATATATGAGGCAATAGTACAAGGTCTAAAGTTATCCTAAGAGGTATAAGCTCAATGCTAATGTCAGTGTGCTAAGGTGATATGCCTGATGAAGGTCTCTTGACTGACATCTAGCTAATAAATTCAGAAAAGGGGTAATAGTGTGTAGGAGTTTTCGTACTTGGTCCTTTCAGCCCTCAAAACGAACTCAGAGTGATGACTCAGTATTTTTGTGCATTTGTGAACACTTCAAATGAACTCAAACCCCTCTGAAGTGTTTGATTCAAGTCCACATTCTGGCTTTTTTAACGTGTGCATTGTGAACCCACAGCTCTCCAGGTTTGTTTTTGCCTTTTGCTGTTGTATTTCAGCCCCGCCGTAGACAGATCACGTGCTATTGCACTGGGAAAACAAATACACGGAAGTAGACAGAACCTTGGCATTTAGTAACAATAGCAAGTCCTTTGGACGAGGAGTAGTTTGTTCCGAGGAGCTAACGACTGTACTTCTCCAGATGCAGAATGAACATATCAAACGGCAACTGTCTACTACGCACAGATAATGTGAGCGCAAAGAGGAACTGAGTTTCTTCTCTGTTGGTCCATTTACATCTCTTCAACATGAAAGGATATATGGGATGGCTTTGTAGAGTGTTTCTAGCTTCTCACAGTCTTGTAGCATAAACCCATCAACATCACACTACCTCTATGGAAATTCAAGCATCCTGCCATATCCTTAGCCAAGCCAGTGCAACCTGTTACAAAAGAAGGGGTCTTAGTCAGCCACCTGTTGCTATGGTTACAAAGACCAACTATCAGATAGGCAGTATACTGAGAAATAAATTTCCTCTCGAGCAGCATGCATTCTCTTTTTCTTGATACCAGGGACACATCTCTGCTTGAGATGATGAAAAGCAGATCCAAGGTGTAGGAGGTTCTGAGGAAAAGTGATGCTGTGTGTCACTGAAGGGCAGGTTAGCCCACCTGAACAACTACAATATGGTTCTTACTACATTAAAGAGACACTTATGCTTGAAAGGCACATGTTTTCTCTCAGTAACTTGCTTTGCTTTGTTGTTCTATCATGCCCATTCACTTGAACAAGTTCATTTCTTTTCTCTTTCTGTCCTTCAGTTTGAGGCTGAGTAGATGCTTATGATGCCCCATTTCTGAGGTTAGTGATGTCACCTGCACTCCATCCTCTCCTCATCTCAAATGAACCTCTCTGTCTCTCTCCCTGTGCCTCATTTTGTCGTACAGTTGTGCAACATTTTCCCTCTCCAAACAGTGTGATGTTCGTCCTTATCTTTAAGTGTGTCTCTCCCTCTGTTTTGACACTTGCATGCTGTCAAGGACAGGCAAAAACGAAACAGGCACTGGCAGCTAGTGCTCAGGCACAAAACACTCTTTGATGGCTTGTCATGCAGACTTCAAAACGTTTGGTGGACCTTGTACATCAAAGCCCTCCGAGTTTAAGAAGTGGCAGTCTTGTTGTTAGAGACAGTAGAGGTATTTCATATAGTCCAATGCAGGTGCTCACTAATGTCGTAAAAAATGAGTTGTTTACTTTATCACTTTTACTCTCTGCCAGGGAGCAAAGTTTACTGTGGCACCTTGTGCTATGGGCAGGTCTTTAACATAATACTGACTCAAATACAGGTTCCCTCTCATTCATTTCTGTCATAGCTGTGTCTCCCAGCACTTCCTCCATCTTCCCACCCACCTTTCCTTTGACCTTACCTTATTTATCTATCTATCTATCTATCTATCTATCTATCTATCTATCTATCTATCTATCTATCTATCTATCCATCTATCCATCTATCTATCTATCTATCTATCTATCTATCTATCTATGTCTTTATGTTCTCCATGAAAAATTAATCAAATCACAGTCACCAACTTGTTGACTGTTGTTTCAGTAGTAGTAGTACCAAGGCTACACAGACTTCAATGTGTATAATGTTGTGTTTCCACTTGAGCTCACTGTTTCGTCATCAGTGTAAGGTTGACAGGCAACAAGGTCGAGAGGCATGTTCATCAATAAATAGGTAGACTGTGTAACTCCACCCTAAGTTTGTTTGTGCACGGATCAAACAAACATACTGCATGTTCCTTTGTGAGCTTTAAAGGTGCTATAACAGGCAGATTTTGACAACTTTGAAGTAAGACAGGTCGGTTTCTGCCAGTTTCAAGTCTTTTACACTAATTAAGTCCTTGTTCTAGCTCCATACTTAACAGGCAGGCATTAGAGTGATATCAATCATATTCTGTAATAGCTGAAAACTGACTTTAAAGGAATTAAAGTCAGAGTCACTTCCACCGGGAACACTCCGTATCTTAGCCACTATCTTTATGCCTCATTCATTCACAATTCAGAGCTCATCAGCGTCCCCACCTCATCACGTCCAGATTTCCAGTGTTCTCTTCTTCCCGTAATCACCCCCACCACCAGTGTCCAGACCCCGGTGGAGTTCCCTATACTCACCCCCTTTTCAAATAAGATGACATCACGATGGAGTCTTATCGCCAAAGACTCTCACATCTCTCACTTTTCTACACTTGTTTTACACATAGCAATATAAGTTTATTCAGTGACTCAGAATGAAGTCTCAGCTGAATTGCTGCTTTTAAATGTGTATCTTTGTAGTGGGTGACATCTGTGTAAAGAATTACTGCAACACATCTCTATAATTCACACTGCTGAACTATAGTATGTCCGTTACTGTTAGGGGGCACACATGTACCGTGATCTCTTTTTAAAAAGCCTCTAAATGTTGTATGCTTAAAATTTCTAGTGGCTACTGTATGAGTCTAACTTTCTTTAACACAATCCCCTGCAATACTTCAAAAAGTAGTTTATGTTGAGTGTGTCATGGCACGACTGAGTGATAGGGCATCATTGAAGAGGTGAACCAGTTTCAGTGAAAAGGCCTGGGGCTATTTTTTCATTCCCAGTTTGTCCTTGAAGTGATATAATAATTATTCACACTGGTGGACTGAAGTGAACTGAGTGTGTTTTGTTTCTGTAACGCAAACTATAAAAGTCTAATATTACACCTACTTTCATAAATAAATTAAATTAAAACTGAACAGAACATGTCGTTTCTATACCTAAAAGCATGAACGCAGGCGTGCACTTCAAGAAGTTTGGTGGAGGTGCAAAATTTGATGAAATAGCCACTGAATAATGCACTGTTGCAAGCACACACACATTCACACACACACACATGCGCGCACACACACACACACACACACGTAGAGTCAAAGGAATTGTTGTCATCAAAATGATACATACACACAAAAACACTGCGCATCTCAGGAGGAATGTTTATTTTCAGAAGCTGTCTCTTTCACTTCCTCTCGCTCTCCTTCAAAGATCCTTGCCTCACCCAAGCTGAGTGAGTTGCTGCCATGCCACCATGGAGAGTTTGGAAGTTAAAAGACGGGGTTTATTGTTTCTAAAGGAATATGAGAATACACAGACATTTCCTGCCACTGCTGTCTTTTTGAAGTGCAATCTCTGTTTATCTTTCTGCAGTGTTTTAGTTTACATTGGAGAATATTCAAACAGAATGCCATTACATTTTTGTATGAAATAAACATCAAATGTGATACGCCGTGCTCTCATCATAATTGCACCGTACAAGACCTCTTATCTTTTTCAAAGATGCTATTAGTAGAAATAAATTGGACATGATACATCACAACAAAAATAAACAGGGTTTGCACAGGTTCACCAATAACACCAATTGTTTCACTGATCTTAATGGTATTGCAATTGTGCGTATGAAAACAGATTCTTGAACAAACTCATAGCATTCCCACTGGGAGACTGACACATGCCGGGCATCATGCTGTAGAGTTTTTATTCCAAAATGAGATATTCTCCATCTGAAAAAAATGGCACAGGCACTTACTGACTGCTGCAGAAATAAAATAATTTAATTTAATTTTTCTAATTATATTTGGCATCATAAGTTCTAAATTGATTGTAAAAAAAAAAAGTAACATTACCAACTGGATCTTTGGATTTTTAAAGATACTAATCCCTTAGTTTAATTTAATTAAAAAAGAAAAACAGTGCATATCTGGGAGCTCATTTATCACAGCATGTAAAAAGTTTTAAACCAGTGTGCAAGCTGCCACTACTCACAAGGGAGTTGGTATTATCTAAATACACATAAATGTACACAACAGGTAACCATTTTCACTTATAGTATCAGGTGTACTCTAATAACACTGATGCACTTTATTGTTAGTACACAAGAAACAACTGTTATTTACCTGCAGAAGAAAAGAACACAGATGTCCCATCATTCTGGATATTAGTCACTTTAGCATGTATGAAATTCCAGCTGCTCACTATCAAATTGTACACTAGACACTAGACACATGCCAGATGTCTTTAGCAAAATCTCCAACAAAATTAGATGCTTGAAGTGTGTATTCTGGCAAGACTGCACTCATACAAAACATTGTCAAAACTTTTTGTTCATATTTACACAGGTTGTTCACTCAGGCCCACGCTAAGGGCGTCCTTCCTCCCACACTTACAGAAGCAGTTATTACAGTGATTTATAAAAAGGGTAAGGACCCAGATGAGGTGGGCTTGTATCAACCTATTTCTTTGTTAAACCAGAATGGAAAATTGTTTTCCAAAATTCTTGCAGAGGAGTATGAAAGGAGATTCCAGATTTTTCATTATGAAAAACCAGGTGTAACAATGTGATGCATTTTCTGCCAAAAGGATCAGTCTGCCACCTCTTATCAGCTACTCTCATCCAAACTAAGCCCACACCAAGTTATCACCAAAGCATTGATCCAAAAGCCAGACAGACATTTGCACTCACTATTAAACCGCCATGAACAGTAACAGTGTGCTACCTTCAAACAGCCATGTCTTCCTCATCATTTTCTGTGCAAATCTATCCACCACCATGTTAAAATCCAGCGCTCTGACCAGAACGCTAGATGCTAATATTAAAAGGTCTAGGAACATAAATGTAAAACTAGTTGTCATTGAAAATGAAAATGCAAAACAGATTTCCTGAACACTGAGGTTGAGGAAGTGCTAAATGAGGTTCAGCTAAAGCAAACTGTTTGTTTGGCGTTTTCACACTTGACTTGTCCAAGAAAACAAAACAAAAAAAAAATGCACAGCATAAGAGCAGGTGACAACCACTGTCACCCATGATAAAAACTGTGGAATAAAATGAAGGAAAACTGTCTCAGCCTGAAAGTGATGACAAAAAAAAGAAAAGAATTGCAGCACACAAAAGAGACATCAGGGCCACAGAGGGGGGCAGAGTGCCACTTCAGTGTCAACTGAAGATGACAGAATAGCAGCACTCACTGGTGAGACCTACGGACGGCATCCGTCAACCACAGAGAAGGCTGGACCACCCCAGGGCAGTTAACATTTCTTCTTCCAGATAAGGTTGCACCAACTCAGAGATCTGCAGTGCGCATCAAGCTGCTGGTGCTCAGTGATGTACAAGAGAAACATGATGAAATTGGCAGAGGCATTTCTGGATTTGAGAGAGATCTGCACTGGGTCACTGTAGATTTAAAAGAACAGTATTTCAGGCAAAAAAAAAAAAAAATTCTTGCTATAACCTTGTGAAACCCTTTCAATTCAGTAAAAAAAAAAACGTAAATAAGGATTTCCCCATGACAAACCACAGCAACATTAGGTCAAGAATATCTTCAGGCTCAGTCAAACTGTGAATTATTGAAGTTGTGTGTCTCTAATGTGGGAGTCAGTTCAGTGTGTGACATTGTTACAGTGTAGTTTGAAGGGTAATGATGGCCAGAGAAATGATTTGATGATTTTTTTTCTTTTTTACCAACACTGACATCACATCACTTTTTAAAAGTGAAATGAGGAGAATAAACTGTTGCCTGTCCACACTTCCAGCAGAGAAACATTAGCTTTCCTTTAGAGTCCACCCGGAACATGTAAATTCAGTATTCACTCTCTTGCCTCTGTTTGGGTCTGCACCAACTCTTGAGGAATTTATCTGTCTCCTTCGCTTCTAAATATTCTTCAATGTTCACCGGTTAGTCACTAACTTTGATTACTTGCTGTTCAGTGCGAGCAGGCTTGCAGCTTTTCGTTAAAAATTAAAAAACAAAAAGAAAAAGAAAAAACTGCCTTAGCTGTAAAAGCCGCGGATGAGAGCATTGAGAGTGAACCAGAACAGTGAAGCTGCAGGCTGGAAAACAAAAACAATGAGCTGAAGGTCACCACAAAAGCAAAATATGCTACTCCAGCAATAAATCATCAAAATATTTTCCATTGATAACGTTGTCTATAAGATACCAGAAAGTTGCTAAAAACACAAAAACACTGATCAAACATTGCTTGTTTTGTCCAACCAGGAGTGCAACGCTAGGAGCTAATTTGCATATTGATTAACAATTCATGACTTTATGGTACTTCAGAATTGAGAGTAACACCAACACACATTGAATACACTCATTAGTTTAGGTTTTGGCAAATAAATACAGAACTTGGTACAAGTCTGATCAGCTGCAGTTAACCTTCCTCAGTAAGAGTTCGTATGTTCACGCTCTTTGTTAGCTGAGAGGTTTTATATTGTTTGCTCTTGCTCAGGCCATATTGCTAATTTTCAGTTACTGTGCTTGAATTTTCAATGCAGTGACTCAGTTGGTGTGTGAACTTAAATTAAATCCAGACCATAATACATATATCACAGGTTAATTGAGCTAAAACTGTGTAATGTGTTTATGTGTTATTGTGGGCTTTGGTATTACACTGCTTTATCTCTGTGCCTTTGCATAATAGCTGTGTATGAATCTGGTGCAGGAATAGATAGAGATTGATTTAAGCCTGACTGATCTGTAATCGTCTGGTGAGACTGATGTGAACTGGCTACAAGTTCTGTTGACAGTCTAGTAAAGGAGTCTGTGTCTGCAAATGTATGAGGATGGAGCAGTGTGCTACATATGCAGAGAGGCATGTTGCCATTTATCAGTGATATATATGTTGGTTTTCAATCCATATAGCAAACTAAACACACACACACAAAATCCCCGCCGTGATGAAGCAATTAAGTAAAACAATGATAAGCGATGATGAAAAGACTCCTCTAGCCACTAGGTTTTTGTCTTGAGCCTTTGATGTTGCCAAACTCTCAGTCTCAGTGTAAAATCAGGCTATGGCACCACAAATAAGCCCCTATCTGACTTTGCTCAAAGTACAAACAGATCCACAGAATCACACACAACTGCAGGCTTAAACATGGGGAGAAACATATAGTACATATGCAGCAACAGAAGATGCTCAGTGAGCACATAAACGCATAACCACGTTCTATCAGCCTCCTGGAATGGTAGTGATCTAGATTATTGTGAGACAAAGAGTAGAGAGAGTCAGAGGAAATGAGAGCTTGTACATCAAAGCCAGCATGGTTGATAGTGATCATAGCTCATGGCTGCATGGAAATGTGTGATGTGACACATCAGTCTCAGCAGGGCTTCATTATATTGGTGTGTGTGTGTGTGTGTGTGTGTGTGTGTGTGTGTGTGTGTGTGTGTGTATGTGTGTGTTTGTGTTTTGAATTGGGTGGGTGGGTGTATTTGTTTGTCAGATTTGCCATCCAACAGTTCAGCCATCCATCCATACGTTCAGTTTACCATTTTATATCTTATGAAGGACTTTGTCAATGACGCCTGTGTGTGTGTGTGTGTGTGTGTGTGTGTGTGTGTGTGTGTGCGTGTGTGTGTGTGTGTGTGTGAGAGTGTGTGAGTGTGTGATTTCTCTAATGATTCCCCATGGTGAGTCGGCCTAGGGCAGATGTGATGCACCAGATGTTATTCTTTATTTCTTCTTCCTCTTATGCTTCCCCCTGATTCCACCCCACAGATGTACAAACATGCATACTAAACACATACCGTATATACAACTATATAAGCTCACTAAATCACCAAGCACAATAAATGATGGAATTCATAAGCAGCCTGAAGCAAAAGGTGTGCTTGGTGAAGACTGGACCTCGTGGTATTTGGTCGAATGCTTGCCATTGTCTGCAACTGTTTTGAATTTTGGTGCCTAAATGATTGACAGTAGATTGGTGGATGAGATGATTGATATCACTCAAATACATTTCCAGCAAATTAGAAGCTACAGGCAACAGCCTCACAATTAGCCTCTCACCTCTTTGTTAATTAGTCTGACTAGTTAACATGTTGTTTGTTTAAGTGTAAGGAGTAGGATGAAGTGGCTTCCTGCAGTCTCCACTTGTTGCCTGGCAACTTCACAGTAACAAGATCAAATCAAACCAAATCAAGTTTTATTTATAAAGCACATTTAAAAACAGCAAAACGCTGACCAAAGTGCGGTACAACGTCTGGAAAACACAAACAACACAGAGAAACAACATCAACAGACAATACAAATAGCATGACAAAAACAAGCAGGCAGACTGAAATAAGGGAGACAACTTATCTTGGCTCGAACACTAATGAGTAGAAAAATGTTTTAGCTGGGATTTGATGGAGTCAATAGATGGGGCAGATCTGATGCATATGGAGAGGATATCCCGTAGTCTGGGGGCCATGACTGATAAAACCCGGTCACCTCTGCGTTTAAGGTGAGTGCGAGGGTGAGGATGATCTGAGGGGCCTGGCTGTAGTGCAGGGGGTTAAAAGGGCTGTGACGTAGGGGGTAGTTGCTCCATGTAGGGCTTTAAAAACAAACAATAGAACATTAAAATCTATCCTATAGCGAATTGGGAGCCAATGCAGTGAGGCCAGGATAGGGGTAATGTGATCCCTCCCCCTAGAACCAGTCAGAAGTAGAGCCGAAGCTTTTTGGACCAGTTGTCGGCAGGACAAGAACGACTGACTAATTCCAGAGTACAAGGAATTACAGTAGTCAAGCCTTGAGGATATAAGAACATGGATGACTCTTTCTAAGTCTAAGTCTAGAGTCTAGAGTCTAGAGACATCCAGGCTCCTATATTCTCTAGGCACATTCTGTGGCAGTTCAAATTATAGTTATTATTCGGTTTTGGGAGATAGAGCTGAGTGTCATCTGCTTAGCAGTGGTAAGAGATGTTAAGTTTCTGAATGATTTTATCTAAGGGCAGCATGTGGAATGCAAAGAGAATGGGGCCAAGGACAGAGCCTTGGGGGACCCCGCACAACAGGTTTGCTTGAGGGGAGGAAAAATGTTCAACAAAATGTTTTAAAAAATGTTGACTGTTCTGTTTGTGAGATAAGAAGTTAACCAGTTTAATGCTGTTCCAACAATGTCGACATCATGGTTTAGACATTTTATTTGGATGGTGTGATCAACAGTGTCGAATGTGGCACTAAGGTCCAGTAGAATAAGGATTGCACAGTTTCCAGAATCAACAGTGAGGAGCAGGTCATTGTTTGACACTGTTCATCACACCACCTTATTAGACCATCTGAACCATGAAGAAGACTCCACCAACTGGCCAGGAAATAATTCAGTACATAGCCCCTTGTAAAAACCACAATTTCTTGTTTCCACACTTTGTTTTTTGTACTTATTATCAAATGAGACACAAGGACTTTATTAGTGAGCTTCAGAGGTGCTGGTACCTTTCAACTAGCTGTTTCCCTAAGCTAAGCTAACCTTCTGCAGCTGTCTGAGGACATGTTCCTCACAGGACACTCCTGCTATAATCAGATGTCCTCACAGGCCACGTACTGGCTTGCATTTTGCTAGCGCTATGTTATAGCTCTACATGATCCGAACAAATTTTTACGTTGTTATATTATTATTATTAATATTATTATTATTTAATATTTTGTTGTGTTTAGTTATAGTGATTGTGTGTTTGGCTCTGAGCACTGGCAAAATGCAAGTGACCTACACTCAGTAATGTGCTTCAATGTCTTCTCAATGTATGAAATGGCAAATGAGATTCTTTGATATGTCAAGATGGTCTTATTTATCTTATTATATATATACTTATTAAGAATTGATGTCATATCAAGATGAGAATATCACAGTGAAATGTGAGCTGGGTCAGAATCACCTGCCATGACACTCCAAAAGCAACCTGTCACAGCACTTGAACAGAACACGTGCACGTCAACGTCGTGTCAAAAGAATAATTTCTCCTCACATATAATGGCGATCATGCTTCATGAGCATCTTTCAACCGGTTATTTGTCACACATATAAAGAGACTTGTGTCATACTACATATGGTAAATACTGCCAATCATCATCACCATCATATGTCACACAAGTTCTGAAACCAGTGAATACATTCCATTGCTATTTCACCAAAGTCCAGCGACTTTTACCTTGGGAAAAGAGAAAGGTTTAGGCACAATAAGAAGTGGAGAGTAGAGGATCAGAGAGTGGTAACAACAGCTTTTAGAATGAGCCCATGGCTGCGGAGGAGGAGAGGAGGAGGAAAAGAAATGAAAGGAAACCAGTACTTCTCAAGGATAAAGAAGCCAAGAGGAGGACATACAGTAGTTTCCTTTCACAAATATTAAACGCAGTTCCTCCTCTGCTGTCGAATAATATTCAAGGTTTCTGTCAAATCTGAGAGAAAAAAAACATGAAGGAAAAACTAAGATTTGGGTTTATATGTGTATATATGTATGTACAGATAAATGTGCCTTTTTATATCTGATAGAATGGGAGAAAATGGAACAGAACAGAGAATTGGTGAGGAGAGCAACACAGATGATATTGGTCAAAAGGGAGTGATAGCAACGGCAAGTTGACAGAACAGGAGGCAAAGTAAGGGGTTGAAGGACAGCGACAGTCATTGCAGTACACCACCACAGCCTGTCTTTAACAATGTAAGATGGACAATAGATATTTGTGCACAAGAGCAAGGAAACATGTAATCTGGTGCTACAACATTCATTTGATTCTTCTTATTGGTTGATGCATTCACACACTTTTCTGATACACATGAATGGGAGCACACACACACACACACACACACACACACAGTTCAGAGACAGGGAAAGCCATTTCTATTAGAGGAGTGATTCGTGGAGAGAGTACAATAGGATCTGCAGAGAAAGACTAGCTGTGTTTGACTTCAGAAGCTCTCTGTATAGAAGAAGAATGTGAAGAGTAAAGGGCAATAGGCCTGTAAAAGCAACAATTGAACATTAAGGTGACAGTTTGGACAGTACTGTGTGTGTGTGTGTGTGTGTGTGTGTGTGTGTGTGTGTGTGTGTGTGTGTGTGTGTGTGTGTGTGTGTGTGTGTGTGTATGCCTCATATTAGCTTTATCTAAATTTTAGAGTGTCCTGAACGAGGATTGTTAATTTTGTATCACATTTCTGTAGTAGTTGCAACAAAACTTCTTCATGGCCATTACGGACAGAAGGGATGACTACAGCAATCAGTAACTCTCTCAATGTACATTTGGCATGTCAGTATTTGAATGTGATATATTTGAAAAATCCAAAGCCTATGCTGAAACCTATCTATGATGTTACTCCATCAAAACACTCTGAAATGTGTGTCATATTAGTGAAGAGGAGAAAACTACTACCCAGTGTAGACAACAGGTTACTACTAATCTATATGTTTATGTGCACAGCACATATAGTACAAGATGGTATCATCCTGATCTGGCATTGTGGCTGTACATACTGTGCATATATACCAAGTTGGGGCTAGGGCATATGGGGCTGTGCATATCTACACCAAGCTCTGTGGTTTAAAGCTGCATGTGGCCTGTTGTGTTGTGGCCTAGAGTCCATCTCCCATTTCACCTTTCTGCTTTTGTGAATTTTTAATGAGCCCTGTAATGGTACTTTGACCCACTGTACTGTATCTGCTTCTAGAAGAAAACCTGTAGTAAATACAGCTATACTTAATTGCATGGCAAATACTCGCTTTGGTTGAATGCCAATTAGTAGCATCTGTCAGCTTTTAAGGAGTCTGGCAATCAACATTTTCATGAGTTTCCAGCTAAAGACAGAACTGGGCAGATTTACTTAAAGCTGGCACGTAAAGCTGTAGGAAATTCCAATATGTTCATTAACAGAATAGACTTCTTTTGTGTCCAAGACTTATCAAGATTAACTTTTAGATTTTGTTTTCTTCATGGAAAAACAACCGTCATAATTTATTTTTCATGATAATTTTCTGTCACAAAATAACCACTGCCTCAAACCCACAGAGCACCTGTGGGATGTAACCATGGGAGATGTAGCTACGGCAGTCGGGTGTGGTGCATCTGTCTGGGCTGGCGTGCAGCTGTAGCTGGCGTGCAGCTGTAGCTGGCGTGGTGCTGCAGTCGCAGCTGCAGGTAATTGGGTCGTCAGTACTAATATCTATTTATCTCTCCTGCAGTGAAGCTGGCGTGGCTCCCTGCTGGTGTTTTCACGCACTGGCAGAACGTCCTCTGGACTGTGTCATGGTCCACCATTCACAGTTAGCTTCAATATGCAGTATATACAGGAGGGCAGCACTCTCCAGGTGTCCCAGAATATATTCTGGACTGCACGCATGTACCTTCTGATGGCCACCTGTCTCTCTTTTGACTGCCTGCTTGCCTTAGCTCTCTACATTTGTTTGCCTGCTCTGCATTACCAACTTACTGTATTACAGTGTTCAAGAGGGTCACTCAGGTAATATTAATTTCTAACGGAAAATAAATTGCATGTTTTTTTCTTCTGCAGCATACAGACCTGCTTTATAAATGATGTAGCCTGTCCTTTCTTTGTTTTGTTTTGTCTTGTGGTGTCACCTGTCTGTGTATATAGCAGTCAATATGACATTGTTTTTAAATATGACCAATCAAATAATTTCATTTTAAAATGCATTTACATAAAGCCTTGGTGTCATAATTTTATCATTGGCACAGTTACAGCCAGACAACAGCCTGAAACTTAGCATAAAGAGCAGACTTTACTACAATGCTTTCGTGGATATGCTTTGTGACTCCGCAGCTCGCTAACTTAGCTGCTAATTAATCATCAGGGAAAACTGCAGTGCTAATGTGAGTTTACAAGTTATATAATCTTGCTAACTGGCTAAAATGCTACTCATTACCTAGCATATAAATACACTGTAGCCATCAAAACTGGGCAATTCAGATGGTAAACAGTGTAGTTATTATTTCTCAGTGCCACTCATGGATGTATTATAAGACCTGGACTCCAAATTGAAAATTGCTTGCCCATAAGCCCAAAAACATTTACCTCTTCACATTCACCTCCTCTCAGGCTTACTTGCATATTGTGCACATGCACATAACTGCTTCTCTGACCAGCCCTGCCAATGCATTCTCACTCAGCCCATACACTTTACATTAGGATTACGTTACCCACTTTAAAATCATTTTTCTTTCTTTTTGAAGTTTTAAAAATTACAATGGAAAGATAAATAATCAACCCTCTTTTCAGTTGTAGTTATCCTGTCAATAGCTTATACAGGTGAATCTTTTGTAGAGCTGGTCTATGGGGAAAATCTTTTTTGGGCTGCAGGAAGATTTCTCTCTTGGAAACGCAAGTAGCCACTGGAACAAATGGCAGCAAGACTGTAATGTGTCATCGTATCCAGCTGTCTTTCATTGGCTAGTAAGCAAAAGGAACCATTTGCATTTAAAGCATATAAAGACAGACATAGCCTCTGTGACATCACCCATGGGTTTCTGAAGGCCGGTTTTGATGCCCTAGCAGACAGCTAACAGCTTGACGCCAAGTGGCTAGCCAACAATGACAGCACCCACCTGTCACTCCAAGTGGCCACACCCCCAATTATGCATAACTTTTAGCCTTGGCAAAGTTGAAACGCAGAGTGGGTTTTATAATAATTCATCCCCTGTACAGTTGTAATTAAGGTGGAGATTAGCTATAGAGACCAAAAACATTTTTCGTACCAGGCTGTAGACATATTTCTGCAGTAAAGTTGGGCATTTTAAGTCTAATTGACTTGCATACAGTAGTTCTATAGTAGTTGTTGTGTTGGATGTCTTTGTGCTGCAGTATTGTACAGCTTCCATTACACACTGATTTTTTTTCAGTGTTACATGTGAATGATTTTCCAGTAGACAGCCTGGTTATGAAAGGTGAATACACAGTGTTCTGTAAAAGACTATATTGAGTTCTTTGTTGTTTTGTTCTGTTATATGTAGATCAGTGTGTCCATGTGTCCCAGAAGAGGACAGTTAAAAAGATATCTTAAAGCTTTTCTCATTAGTTTCAACAGTTCCTGCTCACTGACAGGTGTGTGTGTGTGTGTGCGCGCGCGTGTGTGTGTGTGTGTGTGCGCGTGTGTGTGTGCGTGCGTGCGTGCGTGCATGTAAGAGGGAGAGAGAGAGGGAGAGCTCCCTCACTGGCAGCTATTGATTAAGTCTGTGGAGCTGAGAAACAAGATATCACACAGCAACCAATCTCAGTTTGGATTATGTCATATCTCTCACTCTGTCTCTCTCTCTCTCTCTCTCTCACTCTCTCTCCAGCTTTTCCCTCCGCTACACCTCTACTCTGGATTTCCTTCACTCAAGTGGACAGATCCTCAAGGTGGAAAGAAACTTACCACACATCCCCTAATATTGAACTCCCCGGTGAAACTCTACAAATCATTTTTAAAGGCTGCCAGTTACACAGAGGAGCTATAAACTTAGGTGACTTCAAGGACCTTTTAAAAGTCAAAGGTAAATTTAACTTTGGTCAAATGTTGATAGCTCAAATGAACAAATTTCTCTAACATGTCGTAAATAACCAGCATCAAAACTGGCTGCTGAATGCACGCCTGTCTAAAAACTGTACTTGTTTGACGATTTAAGCAGGCAGTTTCATTTGTTGTTTCCATGACAATGCACTTAAGTAAATAAACTTACAATTTAGAAGTTGGTTATTCAGGTTCAAATACAGGCCTACAGTGTCTATGGCTGTCCAACTTTTCAGTTACCAGCCACTATCACCCTCCAATCAGCACAGCATAGTTTGTATTCTTTAACACCGTCATTTGGATTATGTGTGTTGTGCCTATTATTTCATTTGCATATAAGGGAATGGGACTAGCATGCTAGTCTGACTGAACTTTATTTGAACTTGTGTATAACCACATGATAGACAAGGTACTGCCACCCCTCAGCAATTTGCATGTTAACATGCGACTAGAGGAGCACTGCAATTTAGTATAAGCACTTGTCATATACAAGCAACAACCATCCAACACGCATTTATAAATGAATGACTAACAGCAATTCATGACAACCTGACAACTCAGGGTGTTGTGTTCCATACAGTACAAATTAAATCTAGCCCTATTTCCTAAATGTTATGTATTTATATGACATATAAATATTTCTAGTTGTGACTATTAAAGACAATGACATAAATCTTGTTTGACCACCAAGACAGTACTACCTGAACTGAATTTGGGGGCTAAGCGGCCAAGCTGTGTAGGCTCCCACTGTGTTTCTACCTTTTCTTATTCATCTTCTTTAAATGTCTTCTGCCATGGGAGTCTATGGCAGCCCCTAGAACCGTATCACCAGGTTTCATATCTGTGCCTCAAGTGCTGTAGCACCAACATGTGGACCTTGGAGATGCATTCATGCATGTAACTTTTTATCTGTATATATGTATGTGTATTTTCAAAAATTAGGTAACATTGGATTCCTTGGATCAAGCCAAGTTCAGTGCATCCTATTACGTCAATTTCCATTTGATTTTTGCCATATTGGATTTTATGTTAAAGTGTTTTTTCGCTACTCTTCAGACAAACTTTGTCCAATCGTCACTAAAATTGGCACATTAGAACAATTAGAACAAACCTCCCAAAATTATCAGACGGACTTTTGATTTTAAATAGCGTTCTTTTGTCACAGTCAATCACAAATTGCAGCATAGCCACCAAACAGGAAGTGAGATCATATGTCAGTATTTTTATGTTACTTGGACAACAGAAATACTTTAGGTTTACTCAGGTTCCATCACTATCTGCTCCTTGTGTGGACGCTCTTCATACTATCTCACCTGACTTCCTAAAGCTTTTCTGGCAGAAAGCCCTCGCCAATTAAGAGCAGTACAGTAATGTTACAAAACTTGTTAACACACATAATATCTACCTTGTGTTTAGAGTGAATGGAGAAATTAAAAAAATCACCTACAGGGAAACATGAATGGGTTAGAGTAGGATAGTGGGGCACTTCAGCCCCTTGTGGCCAAAATGAGTATTACAAAATGCCTTGCCTTTCAGGGCTCCCATATACAGATGAAGGTTAATTTTTATGTGTTTAAAAAAATCTTGTTTTCAAATGACTTCGACGATTGGGTAGGCTTGAAGCTGGTGTGTTCTCACTGGTGTGATGGTTTTAGGGTTTTACAGATTGATATAAAGTTGATGGGATTGATTTATGCTTGCATCAGTGTGTCAGACATAACATGCAGTCTGTAACTCTGTATAGATATACTGGATGCATTGACCTCCAGTAACTCCTGGAAAGAAACCACTTCAGAGAAATTTGTTTTGTGGACAATACACACTTCAATATGACTGTATATTTAATGCTGCACGAACATTAAAAAAAAACAAAAAGTGGCAAGAGTACAAAGGCTCACTGTCATTTAGTATGCTATATGATTTCATAGATTTATAGAGATTTCATTTCATGAACAGTTCACAGTATAAATAATGTATTATATTCTGTTTCCTGCATGGTTTTGTGCAGTAGACAGTGAAGCCAGTTATGATACGTGTCAGTGTGGTTCAGTCATGAGGCAGAGGAAGTCTAAAGGATCTATTCAGATCTCTGGCTGCATTTGTTGTGAGAGTGTAAAAAGACCATGCTTTATATCAATGTCCAGTAGCGCAGTAGTGTAACCAAGATGAATGGTGTGGGCGGTAGACGTGTAAAGGTGTAAGGGAAGCAGTGAAAATGGAAGCACATGAAAGTTCTTTCAGTTATATACTGGATTCAAACCCACGCTTAGCTGCTTGTCAAAACACAGCATCATTTGGCTGTATATGTGACATGATAAGACAAGACCTTATATTTTTCCTTTTTTTTTTTTAACTTTCAGGGTCACTGTAATTTAAAAAATGGAAAGGCACACATGTATGATGACATGACATGAGAAAGACAAATAAAAATGTAGGAATGAAAAAAGGAAGAAAGAAATTGAGAGTGAAAGGTATCATGGTAAAAGGTCAGGGTGGAGGGTGAGGTGAGGCTTGTTAATATTGATATATATCTTTTCTTCAAAGGCTAAACCTGCTGCCTCATCATTATTACAGGTCTCCCTCACGCCTTCACTCTGACAGGAAAGGGACAGAGATATTTTTATTTAATCAAGATTTCCCCTTTGTTTTCAGCAAAGAAGTTTTTTTCCTTTAATAAGATTTTCTTGAATATTAAAAGAAAAATGAAACTATGTTAATAATGTAAGGGAGCTTCTTTCTGCTCTTATGAGGCAATAATTAAGTCCCTGGAGTGGTGCTGGGTGAATGTGTGTCTTTGGGTGTGTGTATGTGTGTGTGTGCGTACTGTAAGCACATGTTTAATAAAGCAATATCAGTTGTTAACTATTTTTAATGAGTTTTGCACTGAGCTCTTCATCTTAAAATCCTAAGTCAGCCTTCACTGTCTATGATACAGAGATACATTTGCTGATGGGGACTATGTGTTTGTAGTGTGTGTATGTGTGCATGTGTGTGTGCACGTGCACGTGTGTGTGTGCAGTACTACTTTTATATGCAAGTCAGTTGCAGCATCACCTGCAATTAATGGCAATCAATTATGTGCCTGCACTGAGACTGCAAAGGAAAGTTTTAAGTTAATTGCTGTCTCAGTAACAGAAAGTGTCCACTAGTCTTAAATTGAGCATGGCATTTTTAACCGTAAATATGCAATCTGCACTAGCAGTCCCAGCTCCAATGGAATACGCAAATACAGGTACACATTAGATTCAAGCCCAAATTAACTGTGGCCCGCTTATGGATATGCACCACACTTCCAAAATGAGGATAAAACTAGCCATGCATAGGTAATCCTACCTTAATTGGGGTTTGGCAGGAACTTAATATGGCACACATGGTAATGATCTATGGGCTAGATTATGCAGACGGGGTCCACTTACAGAGAGAAGAGGATTTTACAAACAATATGCCTTTGTGATGTGACAAGCCAATTGTTGTGGAAGCCATAAACTGTGAATTTGGCCAACAGATGATATTTTTGACAAAACTGATACATTTTACTTTATCCATTTTGGATTTTTCACAGTAGAGTCCTTGAATTTCAAACATCCTAACCATGATAATAGATTATATATAATTATATAGTGGAGTAATGGTTTCCTGAGCCAAGAACAAAGTCACACCCCCTTTATATGTGTTCTAATCTGAGTTTCTCTCTTCTTTGTTATGGTAGCCGGTCTGATAGCCATGCATGTTAATGCATGTACGTGTGCATGGTCGTGCATGTGAGTCCTTCCTGTTAAACTGTTTATCCTCCCCATTTTTATAAACACACAGAGACCGCGCACAGGGTTAGATGGCACAGTGCAGCAAGCAGAGTTCAGGTGAAAGCCACCATCACACATTCCCTCCACTGAAGAAACAACGTTCCGTCTAAAAAAGGCCTACGACAACGAAAGAGATGAGACTATAACACAGGTGCACTGCTCATGGGGACTACTGGCTCAAATCCCAGTGGGCCGGTGGACCGTCAGAACATCTAAAAAGTTTCTTAAGTTTTTACCAGCTCCATCAGCGTCACGCTCAGTCAGGTCTGGCTTTACCGAGATGGAGAGACCTACAAGCTGCTAAAGGCTCCAGCTTTTCTAGGATCTGGCTTTTCTTTCCCTCAATGTGTAAGTAACTTGATGGTTACATAACGTTACATGTCTGTTTTCATTAGTGACCAATACAGTAGCCAGTAGTTTTCAGTGTTAGAGGATTTCTGTATTTGTGTTTTGGTCTGAATTGGGCAGGGTTCAGCTGGAAGTGGTGATGTCACATACTTTTGTGCAGCGACTAAAATTTATCAACATCTAAATCAAACTCTCATGACAGTGTTGGCAAAATGAATAAGCAAATAACCCTACATCTATCAATTAAATATAATGAAACCACACCAACAGTCCTGATAAGGCTGATTAATTAAAGTTTTGAGCATAATTAATAACAACTATGAAAGGCCTTTATTTTCCAAATTTTAATGTTAGCTTTGGTTTGTGAATTTTTAACATTACTGAAAAATGCCTAAAATTTGAAACCAAGTTTCGAGGGGCTCCACAGCTCCTTAGAACAGTCAAAAAGACAGGATTTTTGCATGAGTTTAATTTGTATTTTTAAATCTCAACACAACTGTTTTGCCAATGTGTTAAATGTGTGTATAAGGGGTGTGATTTTCACCTTTTAAACAAAATTAATGAAAAACAACAACCGTTAAAGGAAGGTTTCTCCAAAAGTACAATTAAACCTGAGTGAGAAAACAGGAGACAGACAGAAACATTCTTGGGTTCTTTGTGTGTGTATGTGCTGATGCTATGCTGATTTCACCAGTGCAAAGGTAGGAAAAGGATCTTAACAACTTCCCCTGAGGATGGAGCCACTTTGCATTCACTGCTTCTTACAACACATCTGTGTTTTTTAACAGAAAAATGACGACCACAACAACAACTGTACTATGAGAACATTTAGTTTTCAGAGGATGTGAAGTCCAGAAAAGAATAACGATAGTGGAATAATATACAAAAGATAAAATGAGACAAGACAAGGAAAAAATAGAAATTCCAAACGTGCAGTAGCGAATGAGGCTGAGGTTTATTATGGAGGTTTTGTTGGAAAAACTTTGCTTTGCTTGTTGAATAAAAGTTTGGTCCTTCCCCAAGGTGCTTTCACACTCCCCATAGCCAGAACAAAGGAAAGTCTCAAACAAATCTTCAGCATGGTGCAATTAAATCATCACGTTTTGGCTACAACAGCATCATAAGGGTTTTAGAATAATGGACAGATACTAATACACCTTGATGTGAGATGCTGCAGAAAGGACCAAGGAAAATCAAGATCGGATTTTCTAAATCATCCATAAACTTTAAGAAATAATACACTGGTGGGATGCGGCTGCACAGCCTCCTGGGCATTACATATCAGTCTTCACTAACTTTTTGTGCCATACAGGACCAGTCTTTTTCTGCATGTAAGTAAAAATGGTTTCATTTTAGAAAAATATTGTCCAGGTCCAGGTTTTACAGGCTGTAACTTTAGATTACAGAGTTTTTAAAACATTTTGCTGATTTGTGAATATGAAAGTGTTGCAAATAGTTTTTCTGTGAATTCAATTTTGCACATGTGTAATGTTTCTGGAAAATTAGATCCCCCTCCACTATTTCGAAGTCATTGACAATATGTATTTTTAAGATACATTTCTCTGGAGCTAATATTTGCATGAGTTATGAACTCTTTTTTACTCTCTCAAAGCTTACAGCTCTTTCTTTTCTCTCTGAGTCTTATTATCCCAGAGGGAGAGGGGCTGTTTAATGCTAAGTGCCAATTACAAGCACTCCAAGGTTAGCAGGCCAAGCTAACCCACATGCTGTCTGCACTTTCTCCACAGCAGGAGACAAGCCTCTAGCCCTCTGACCAGACACACACTCCCTCTGTCTGTCACTCTGTCTCTTTTTCTCACACCGCTGTCCTCCCCCTTCCTCCCCCTCTCTCTCCCTTGCCCTGCTCACATGCTCAACTTTTCTCATGCTTTCAGCTGTGAGCTATCATATCTTTCTCTCCTTCAGGTTGATCTCTCTCTCTCTCTCTCTTCCTCTCTGTCTCTGACAAAAATGAAGAAGACGGGGGGTGTTCATTTAAACCCACTGGAGCATCGCTGTAATGCAATAGGTCCAGGAAGTGTGGTGAGTTCCTGCACATGTGCACATATGTGTCTGTGTCTTTGTGTCTGCCTGAGCCTTTGTTGGTCTTTATGCATGCTGCCAGTGAGTGTGCATTCAAGAGGATCTGACGTATTGCAGGAATAGCAACTTTCTCTTCCCTATGTGAGTGTGATACAGTGATACAGGCCGTATGCTTCCCCTCAGCGATCAAATCAAATAGGCCCTCATCTCCCAGTGAAACTCATTCAGAAACGACAGCGATGACTGACAGCTGCCGTGGGCGCTGCATGCACCTATCACAACTCAGCTTTATCTGTCACAGCAAGGCAAAACAGCATGTGTGTGACTTGATCTTGACTTTGCATGCATTATGCATTCAAGCATGTGTACGCTCATGAGCGCTAAAGAGAGGAAGGGGACCAGCTCTACTTAGAAGGCATGACATCTGTGATTTGTAGCAGTGGGATCCAGGTCTCATCCTGCCGAGCAAGGCCTTTGTTTCCTGTTTTTCGCTTAGACAGGATATGACCTTGTTCAAGGGAAATTAGGAGCCTTGCTCTCCTGATAATAAAACAATATTGTCACTATGTAGGTATGAATACACACAGGTGCACACACATCTACACACAGCATAATCAGAAAAAAGGGAACCGAGCCAGTGTGAAAGTGTGAAGTGAATTTGAGACTGATAAATGCTCCATGTTCTACTAAAAGAACACTGAGCAATAATACATCCGGACCTGCATAACCATCAGTGTGTGTGCTGGAGGGTGGAGGTCTTTTCACCCTAACAGTGGAAATTGAAAACAAAATCTATCGCCTAGATGTGATGTGTACTTGTGTATACACCAAATAAACACCAAGAACAAGGAAGTTGGAGTTGGGAGAGGTGTTCCAGGAACACACTGCCTGTGTTGCATGTGCATGGCGACTGCATCGCTGAACTGCTGCAGCTTGCATGCATGTGTGTGCTCACACAGACTACACGTCTCCAGTTTTGCTGCTACTGCTAGCTTTGACTTTCTACATAGGGTTTGCAGGCTACTAAGTGTTGGATTTCTTTTGAATATGAATTAATTTGATTTAATTTTGACAGAAAATGTCACTTAAGTGTCACTGTCTCCACATGCAGCTGCTAAAATGGTTTAAAAATATATTTATATTCTTTCATATCCAGATTCAGCTAAACTTTGAAACTATACTGAAAGTTGTAAATTTGATGTAATGTTGCTGGTATGATGTCAAGACAACTATCAACAGGTCTTTTCCCTGACTATTGATGCTGGTAACCGCATGTGTAATGCTTAAAAGTAGGTGAGATGCCGAATTGACGTTCCAATACTGACGTTCCGCAGCTGCCACGCACATGCTACGCATGCAGCCAGTGTGTTCCTGGTCTTAGTGCAGGGCTTGTTGTGAAAAGCTTGACTTTGGGTAATTCAAAAAGCTGACTTAGGTTTAACCTTACAGTAGTATTGATTTATTGTTTTGCCCACATACACCTTTTATGTTGATATGGTGAACATCCTGGCAAATGGTTTCTTATAAATCCAGCAGATATGGAGTAACATTAAGAGGTCAAGTCTTTGGCCACCTGGGGAAAGCGAGTCCAACATTCCCTGTCCTTTAAGCTCTGTTTTAGTCTCCACCAACTGCTGACTTGTCAGCTGCTAAATGTTGTGGTAGGTCCACCATCATGTCGTTAATTTAGCGGCTGATCGTTTGTGCTGGACAGTTTGAAACAACTGGCCGTTGCGGCTGGTTGTAGCAGGTTGATGAGAGGTGTAAGACTGAAACAAAGATAAAGTTGTGGGATGTAAAACCAAAACAAAGAGCTGATTGAAGACTAAGAGCATGAATCCATTTTCACTCTCTATTTCTGGATTTTTGATCCACTAAATGTTGTGCTATGGTCAGCACCTAGTTGTTAACTTTATCATTTGGTGCTAGGCAAGTAGGGTTTTTAGAGCTTTTTCCCTAAAAACACCTGCTTACTGTTTCTGAAAACAAGGTGATGAGAGCAGTGAGAGTCAGGTGATAATTCTGAGGGGTTCATCATTAAGAGTAACCTCTTTCACATTACAAATAGTCATTGTACTCACTGTTAACATATTTGCACATACACAGCTTCAAAAAACAGACCCAATATCCAGAGCAACAGATCACAATGAAGAAGATGGGGTTGAGACTTGAAAACCCTTGAAAAGCCCTAATGAATTGTTAAGATCAAGTAAATACGGAATACAAGGGGTTAATTGTATGGCAGTACTTACCATAGTGACAGACAGACTTGGAATAATCTCGAGTTGTGGATCAGGAGCTTTTCTGTGAGCCCTGTTCCTGGAACACAAAGTCCACAAATTTTCCTGAATTTTGGCATAATACATCTGCTAACTCACTAATCCCTCCTGGTGTATCGCCCTCACCTCAGCCACTCGATTTGTCTCACTTATTCTCTCTCTATCTGCTAATACAGAGACATTTGTGCGTTTATGCCCAAACAAACAAACATACACACAAACACTTCTGGTGTTTAGTTGTAAGCCACCTTCTAATGCTGTGTTGTATACCTCTAATGACATCGCTGTGACAATGGAAGGAATAGAGCACCAAGTTTGCCAATGCAAAAACATGTAAATAAAAATAAATAAATAAATAAAAAAAGGGGAGGGGGACAACCTGACGAAAAAAATCACAATTTTTGAAGTTTTCTAATATGCATTATTAGTTATTGTAAGAAAATTAGCAGAAGTTTAAAGACTTTTACGCAAGCTACCAACCAGGCGACTGATCTTTTTCATCTTCAGCCCCTCTTGTCTAAATCTTTGTTCTATTTTCATTTCGGCGTAGCACTGAATCGTCCCCTCAGATCTTTGCAGGGTGAGAGAAATCGTCTCGTTTGACTCCCATTTATTCAAATAGAGAAAACATGCAAGGAGCATTGGGATGCACATAAAATTTGACTCAATGTGCCACTGCTTGCCTTTTAACTCTCCCGCACTGTGTGGCAGAATAACTCAGTCTCAGCCTACTTGGGGGAGGCATTGATCTCACAACTAGGGGCTGAGAGAGAAACACCAAATCTCTCTCTCTCTCTCTGTGTGTGTGTGTGTGTGTGTGTGTGAGTGTGTGTTTGTTTGAGAAAGAGAGAGAGAAATAGTAGGAAAGAGAGCCTGAAAGAGGTGAGGAAGAAAGGTAATTCTCTTTGCAGTAGCAACATGAAAAAACAGAATATAAAAGACGTGAATGGACAGAGGCTGAATAAACCAGTGGTTTAAGCAGGCGCCCCATGTGTAGAGGCTACAGTCCTCGCTGCAGTTGGCCCCGGTTCGAATCCCGCATCGGACGGCCTTTCGCTGCATGTCATTCCCCCTCTCTCTGCCTCCCTGTTTCCTGTCAATCTCCACTGTGCTGTCCATTAAAGGCATAAAAGCCCCAAAAAATATACTTTAAAAAAAATAATAACACAAATTATGCACATATTTCTGTGATCACAGGTAAAGCTCTCCAGCATGTCTGCAAAAGGCATGCAAGTATTCAGTCAAAAAGAGTGAAGCTTTTCAACAGGTGCTACAAGAGACTACAGGTTCTTCCTGTGATCCTATCATGTACATGATACAGCCCAGTAGAGACACTGGTGTCTATCAGGTTAGAAATGTATTAACTGACAGGGAGTTTGTATGTTTATTTGATAGAGACACACCCAGTAAGGCGATGTTGTCTGGCACCACTATCAGATGAGCCGCCTGGAGGAGGAGGGATATTTTGTACCAAACAAAATCGCCTTATACTGTGTCTTCTTATCCTTGGTTTGCAGTGTAAGGCAAGCAAGGCAAATATATTTATATAGGACATTTCATACGCAGAGGGAATTCAAAGTGCTTCACATAAAAAAGATAAAAAGCACAGAGCATAGAAAAATAAAAAGATTAATAAGTACAAATGCATAAAAAGAATAAAACAATAAAATACATTTTTTTTAAAAAGTCAGGGTGTTTAAGAGTCAGACTGAAATTATTAGCAGCAATTAAAAGCAGAGATGAATGTAAAAATCTTTGGCGTTTGTTTGTATAAGTTGCCAGAGGTGGGGCACATCTAAGCTCTTCCAGAACTTTATTCCAGCTTTGTGTAGCATAGTAAGTGAATCTAGCTGACATTTTGGCACATACACTCATTAATTTGGTCAATGCACAGATGCAGGATCAAAGTTGAAGAGTTGAACCTTGAGGTGCTCCATGCGTCATCCTGGCTTGCTCAGATATGTAGTCGCCATTGGAAAAAAAATAGTTCTTGTTTTACAGATAGAACCATTCCTAAACTATGTGAGAGAGTCCAACTCAGTTTTCCAGTCTGTCTAGGAGTATTGAATGGTCAGCAGTGTCAAAAGCAGCATTGTGATCCAGTAACACAAGGACTGAAATTTTGCCAGAGTCATGACAGTGATGATATGTAAGACCTTAATAAGGAATTTGTTTAAAAGACCATTTAAACTTAAAAGTTGTTAAGATGTTGGTTGAGTTTTTCATTTATTTTACTTATAAAGAGTAAATTTGCTATGGATCAATACTTAGTTAGTTACTTAGTTACACTCAATTACAGGGGTATCCAGGCTACTCTTGATAGTAGAGGCTAAATAACTACAGTTTGTATGGCTTTTGGGGAAATACCTTATAGGAGGGAGCTGTTAACTATTTGCAGTAAATCTGTTGCCAAGCAGCCATAAATATTTTTGAGAAGTTTCAAAGCAGCATGTGGATGGCATAAGATTTTGCAAAGTTTCTTCTAGAGTTTTTTAGTCAATGACATTGAACAGGGTCATGTTTATCAAGTTGCTTTTATGTGGGAGTAGTGGTGTTTAATATAAAACTACTGATAGTTTGTCTAATGTTTTTAATTTTATCCCTAAAGAAAGCAAACTCATTCAATTTATCAGTTGAAAAGAGTTCTGGGGCTATTTGTGCTGGGGGTTGGTTAGCCTATCAACTGTGGCAAATGAAGTGTGTGCATTATTAATGTTTTTGTTGATGATGTCCGAGAAGAAAGATTGTCTGGCACTTTTCAGTTCCAGATTATAGGAGTCAAGTCTCCCTCTGCAGATTGTCAATGTCATAGTGAATGTAAGACTTAGTTTTTCATAATTTCCGCTCAGATTTTCAGCACCTTTTTTTCTGGATTCATGGATTTTTTTCTGGATGTAGCATTTCTACATGATGCTTTTTGTTTACCAAAAGTTAATTCCACTCAAACAGATGCAATGACATTAACAACATTCACAATTGCAGAATTGGAATTATCTAACAAAGGCTGAGGTAAAAGCTGGTGACAGTGAAAAAGCCTGCATAAACAGTGTACCAGTATTCTCATTGATATATTGTTTTTTAACATTTTCTGATCTAATATGTGTGTCAGGAGTAATAGACATTTCAAGGAAAATGCAAAGATGATCAGACAGAGCATCATCAATATTGTTGCTCTGTCTGAGCCATAACAAAAGATGACTTGACTTGATAAATAAATCTAAGGTATGGCCTCAGTTGTGGGTGGGCCCGGAGACATGTTGAGTCAGTTCAAAGGTGTCAAGTAAGTTGTTAAAATCTTTGGGCATTATCATCTTTGCGGTTGTTAATAGGAATGTTGAAATCTTCGGATATAAATAGACAGTTGTATTCCATGGAGATTGTGGACAGCAGTTCAGCAACTTCATCAAAGAAAAGAAAAAAAGAATATTTCTACTATTCCTTTATGAAGTGGGGTATGCCGTTGGTACTGAGCACTGGTTTCCCCTCCACAGAGAAATCTGGAGAAATCTGCAAAGGCATAAAGAAAAGCATTGATGCAGAGAGATTCTCACCAGGTTCATACACTCAGAATTCATCTCCAGGCCATGAAGACGTTGTATGTCACTGCAGCTGGTCAACAGCCTATAAGAAACAGGCTTAAAGGGAAACGTTAGGAGGCAACAGCTTGGTATTGGGAGGCAACAGCTTGGTATTCAACAGCAAACTTCACAACACCCGAAAAGTCCTTCCTCACCACCAACAGGAGCAGATTACTCTCTCTGGAGTTACACCACAATGCTACAGAGGAGTAAGCCAAGAAATGCTTTCTTTGGTCTTACCAACCTGCATGGAGTCATCTTTTTTCTCCACCAGTGTGAAAAGGGAACAATCAAGGAAAGGCGGAGAGTGGTCAGGTACAGAGGCCACAGTGTGCTTCTGACAAAATGTTTCTTGGATCATCTAACAGCGTCTGAAACCCTTTTTATCAACAGTGGAGTCATGGAAGAGCAGTGTCCAAAACTTTCCCAATACAGATAATGAGACAATCATGCACACTTCATGCAGCTACTGGCCAGGTGTGCGAAGGAGTGAAAATGCGTAGGGGCTGAACTTCTGTCTCAAGCTCTCTTTTTTTCATTTGTAACAGCTACTTCCCTTACTTTTCATGCGTACGACAAATGAGTCCCAACACCAGGAGAAGAGAGTGTCAGAAAGCATGTGCCATTATCCCCATTTGTATAATTCAATGCATCGTGATGACAAACATGCATTAGACACACAATTCTTAGAGAGACACAGGGGTAACAGCGGTGGTGGGACAACACATTGTACAACCTTGTTCATTTGAGACTTACCAAGACCTTAAGGGAGATGTTGGAACACTGATCTTATAGTAAGGCTTCAAACTGGGTGACATGAAATAATTATTGCATTGTACTGATCATCGGTTGACCCTCAATCCTGGTGGCGGTGTGCTCAGTGCTGAAACACAAGAATAGAGAGTAAGCAATCAAAACCAAGCAAGTCAACATACAGTAGTCATCCCTGACTGAGTTGCTCGAGTGGTGCAGCTGAAGAAGATACAATCTTTGTACATGCAATTTTCAATTCATGGATGAGTTACTAAAAACTATATAGTCCGGCTGAATGGAAGTCAGCAAAATGTCATGTAAAGGTTGTCTGAATTCATTGGTGACATCATTGAAACCCAAGAAGTCTACTGATTCTTGCTAGAGAAAAGCCTGTGTTAAATACAACTTCATTACTGTATATTATGCTGCCTATACTGGGTCTAGATTTGTGGTCTACCGATATGGATTTTTTGTGGATTGGCCAAGTTTTGTTTTGTTTTGTTTTCATCTGCTAAAATACAACAATTTAATAATAAAAAGAAATAAGACTGCTGAACTTAAATGAACATTTATTTAACACTAATGGTCAATGTCTCTGTTTGTTTGGTTAATCTGCACTCTGTCTGCACTGTAGTATACTTATTGTAATTGTACCAACTACATATATGTCCACAGGTAAAACGTTTAACAGCATTCAACATCAGCAGATAACAGCATCTCCTTGTTTCTGAGACGGAACAAAAATCTGTATAATTAAATTAATTAATTAATTAATTAACTAACTAACAATGTTAGTGTACACAGAAACACCCAGCACACAATCCCAATTAACACTTAATTAACACTAAAACACAGAAAAATGTTTGAAAACAAAAAATGTGAATTATCTTTGTTGGCTCACAGTGTGAGTCTTAAATAGTTTCATTTAAATAAATGTCTGTTGAGCAGAGATGGGAGTAAGTCACACATGTGTGAGTCACAAGCAGGTCTCAAGTCTCAACTTTCATGTCCCAAGTTACTATGGTGAAAAACAAGCAAGTTGCAAGTCTAGTCATACTAAATTCTGCTGACCGCAATTTCCATTTAAGTTAAAGTGAACTTTTATTTCTACTTTTATTTTCAATTTAGAAAACCTGTTTGCAGCCTGCTTACACATTATGAAACCTCCCAATCCTCCTAAATGAACAGCAATAGAGTCGGGCTCTGAAATGATCAGATAGCCCTTAGCCCTAAATGACTCTAAAGTGAAAACAAGTAGAAGATGAAAAATGTACTGTACTGTTACTGTTAACTCCCTCCCCTGGCTCTTCAGGAGGGTCACACCATTTGTCCTCGCCATTTTAACACACCTGTCTAAGGTGTTTCTGTGACAGTGTTTTCCTGCTTAAATGTTTCTGCGCAAAAAGTATTGCATCAAAGCCAAATACAACTGAGCAGTGTGTAAAATCAAAGCAAGTTTCTAAAAATAAATACAAAATAAATAAAATGATATAGCCCAAACTGTAAACACTACTGACATCACACCACTAAATGACTCTCATGACATGAATACACCTTTAACCTTGTGGCAAAGATGCTAGCTAGTGTGGATATTTGCAAACCAAACACATCATACATCGTACATCTATAGACAACTATACACAAGCAGCAAGCTGGTAGCAATCTTCCTAGCTGCCTAGAAACATTAGTAGAACAGCCACTTACAATGCATTGCATTTGCAAAAACTTAAGTTTGATAGCACTTTGTCATTCAAATGTGAGCGATGGGGTCACATTATCACCCCACCCTGGATGAACACACATTCAACAGGTGCACTTGATGCAGGGACTGCCATAAGTCTTACTGCCACCTTGAACAAAGAGGGGAGGGTGTGTCTGTTCATGGCCCAAACCTGAAGGCAGCTCTGTTAATCACCAATGTCCAAATAATAGTTCAGCTGAATTTGGGGATGGGAACTTGATTCTCTCCTCTTTTTTTTTTTTTACAGTATGCTGAGAACAGCCCAGAACGACTCTGGCACTGTCATTTGGTCCTGCTCATCAGTGGCTGGAGTCGTCTTGCACTCCTCTTAGAGAATCAAGTCTGATAAACAAAGAGTAGTCACAAAATGCAATCAGGTGTTGGATATTGCGTACCAACAGTCATAACACATAACTGGGATATCATAAGCAACAGATTTAAGAGTATTTCTACTTTGATCTGACATTAAATCAGATTAATAGTAAAAAAATAAAAAATAAAACACACCTGTAATTGTCACAGACATCATCACAGACATAGCCCCCTTGATTTTCTGAGTGGCCAAAACTTCATGGTTCAAATGAAGGATCCAGCAGCACAGCTTGTAGGTATTGTGGGTCAAAGAGGGGTAAAGTTGCTCCATCAACAGATCCCTCTGAATCTTCTTTGGAGTGATCCTTGCAGGCTACACATCAAACCACCCACGTAGTGGACTTTCTCACTTTGATTTTCCAGGTGGTGATTGAGAGAATTGATACAGGGGAACACAGCACTTATGGTCACAATTTTGTCTCCTTGTGCGAGATCTGTGGCTGAAGGACATCCACTAGTTCCTTAATCTGGTCACTGACTTCAGATGCCTCTGTGTGGAATTCCAGCATGTGATAACAAACGCAGGGATTCCAATCGGTCCAAACTCTGTCACAGATTTCTCCCTGAAAGAGGTTCTTGAGTGGATCAAGGAACTCAACCTGGAAACTTTTGCGAGAGCTGCACTGACTAATTTAGCCTCTTTAAGGCCAACTCCTATAACCAATTGAAAAGTGTGTGCAAAACATTGAAGTCTTGTCTGGGTTTTTGCACTCAAGAAATTTTCTCTCGCTCTTGCACTGTCAGGTTATTCCAAAGGTGAGAATCATCAAGGTCATCTTCTTCATGTCCCTGTCCTGGAAAGCACGCAGTGAACACTTTCTACATGTTTGTGGCATTGTCACAGATGATGTGGTCAACCTTTTTCTTGATCTGGTATCCTTCACATGTTTGCTCAAACTCTTCACAAATTCTTATTATATAGGAGCCTTTGAAGTGGTTGCAGGCAAGCAACTGGGATTTCAACTGAAGATTGTCATCTTTGACATTGATCCAGTGTGCTGTGATTCCAAGAAAGCCTCTCTTCCTGCAGTCTGACCGTATGTCTACAGTATTTGACACATTATCTGCAATTGCTAGTTCACTTTCCAGCTTCATTTGCCTATCTGCCACCAGACTTTCCAGCTGAGATAATTGTTCTTCATCTCACTGGAGTGTACTTGTTGTCCACTATTTACAAAAAATGATGAAAGCTTTGATACTCAATAATGCACAATGGCATGTTTTAATTTATATCAAGGTCTGACGGTACTGAGTATGTAATGGCTTTCTGCTGGGGGTGGTTGCATTTGTAAAGTGGCGCACTCCTTGATTCGATGAACTGGGAGATTGGAGCCTAGTCGCGGTCAAAAGACATTTTGATATGGATGTACTCTTCATATCTGTAGACAGTAAACAGAAGAGATAGAAAAAAAGGGTCAGTCCACATTAAGATCAGACAGGCAGACAATGCGATGCGCCCCAGACTGCCTAGACACACTGAGAAACGTCGATCAGATAAGCAAACGGCTGGTGGCTAGATGGGAAACCACCCTAAAGTCGGTCGTGAGGAATCTCCAGCCCCTACAACACCAAATACTGCCGGGTCAGACCGATCACAAGTGTAGACATCTGAACATACCAAGTTTGAAAGTTATATTCCTGCCAACATTTAGGTTTTAAAATAAGGAATGTTTTTCCATTTTAGTTCAACTTTTATGAAAATTGATTCTGCTGCTCAAATGACCTGCCTGCGCAGAGAACAGCTGCGCACAGCACTTGAATCGGGTTGTGGGTTGCCAGGTTGTGGTAACAGATGTGTTGAAATTGAGTTTCCCGGGAGAAACAACAAAACGGGAGGGTGCCAGGAGATTACCTTGAAATACGGTTGGCAGGTAAAAGTTTACACATTTTGGGCCATAAGAATAACCATACACCCACAGGCTATATTACAGTGGTAACTCATGAAATAATACATTTTGTCTTTTATTTAACTTACTGTGATAATTGTGTTACTCCTAGTTGTGTATTATTTTCCAATAAATAAACAGTAATCTACCCACACATATGTTGTATCGTGACAGGAGCAAAATAGTATTTAAATCAAAAAGCAAAACATTATTAACTCTAATGGAGTCTAACTGTCCTTCTCTTAAATAAGAAAATATTACCCACTGATAGTCGTGCATGAACGAATCTGGCAAGACTGTACAATTCAAGGGCGTCCATTTTAATGGCTCATCTCACTCCAGTTAGACTGCTACACTGTAGCAGCACTGTACTGTCCTAAACCTTTCACCTTTACTTCCCACAGCTGTCTGGAGGTTGTTAGACTCTATTTGACACATGTTTTTACCTTGACTTTGTGTTTTATGTGGATGGTTCCATCATGATGAATCCTTCCATTGACCCACCTTGTGTTTCATATGTTATATATTCTGAGCATTGTGAAGCTGAACGTGGCAGACTTCCTGTTCACTTCTCTGCTCAGGCAGCTGTGCTCTTTGCTCTAACCTACGCTTTATAGGCGAGACAAAACATCAAAATTTGCACTGATGTTCAGTATGCCTTTAAGGTGTGTCATAACTTCTATGCTCTATGGAAAAGCTCTGGTTTTCTCACCTCCACAGGAACTGATGCTGGTGAAAAGGCACCCTGGAAAAGGGACAGGTTTCACTAAACTCTGCAGTCTGGGTGAACACAGATGGGCTCCCAGTAACTCCCAAAATCTATCTTCCCTTTTTTGGCAGAATGGACTCATGGCCCTGTGCGAAAGGGGTGAATGCTGAATGGTGTGCACTGCAGTTTTCAACCTTTGCTGAAACATTTTGCCTCTAACAATATTGACAGAGGTACAGAAATGTCTCTATCAGTTCATCCCAAACCTGAAGGCTCTCTGTCAAACTCTCATATTCTTGATGATGTACACAGTACACACTGAACTCACAAGTAACACTAGAAATTATTTGCCCACTTACTTATTTGCCACCATAAGACATTGGTACTGGCAGGTATCGGCACTGGTGTGGGTATATTACAATGAATATCTGTCCTTTCCCTAAAAATCAAGTGAGCTATTAGCTATAATATAATTTAGATTTAACCTTTACAGGTTAATTTACCTGATGGGTTAGGTTTAGGGTTTTCCCACAGCAGTTAAAAATAGAGAAATATACAATATGAATGTATGAGAAGTTTTTTGTCCCTTCCACAGATCCTCCGAGGTCACCCCTAACAGAGCTTGATAAACTCTGAGAACCATCACTGCTCTGCTAAGGGTCAACCATGGTGAGTAAACCCTTTTTCCACAGTTGAATAGTCTATAGAGATAGAGAGGCCATAGATGATAGAGACTTTTGACTTTGACAATCCCATTAGTGGATCATTGTCAGAGTATGACAAAGCAAAGTAAATATACACAGACGGGCCGGAGGACAGGGTTGGAGAGCAGGAGATTGGGTGGGGGCAGACAGAGAAAGAGAGCCGCACAGGGGGAATGGAAGGAAGCAGAGGCTTCCCTTGTCACCATCTGTAGCCTTGTGGAGAGCATAAATCCTGCTATCTGTGTCATGCATACTGTACTGCTGCTGCCACTGCATCAGAGATCATCAGCGCACGCACACACACGGATCATCAGCACACTCACACACACACACACCAACACACACACACACACACACACATTTTCACACAGACGGACACGACACACTTAATGTCTTCCACCCCTCTCAGCTCAATCTGTTGACGTCTGTTTCTCTGCTCTTCCCCCTCATGCGGACAGAAACACTCTTGTCACTGTAGTAGACACTAACAAAGACGGAAATACACACCAGCAACTGAGCATTTTGATGCACGCACACAAATACACACACACACACACACACACACACACAAAAACAAAAACGCACATGCTTTCCCAGCCTGTACGGCATTCAGGCAAAATGTCTTTTTCCATTTTTCTTTCTGTTTTTCTTTTTTTTCCAACTTTCCCGTCATTCTGTTTTTCTCTCATTTATCTCATCCATTGTTGAATTCTGTCTCACCTCATTATCATCAGCATCATAATCAGCTCTTTTTCCGTCTTCTCATCATTTTCTTTCTCTTTCATTTCCACCCTTTCTCCCCATATCTTTCCATCCATTTGGTCATCCTCCCTCAGTGTCCGCTACTCTTTTTCATTCAAGCCATAAAGCCCTTGTTAAATGCCTACAGGGTAAACCTGTTTTCTGTTTAACCCACCTTCTGTTGTATTGAAATGGCAAGCATGGTATAACCCCTCCCTTTCACGTTACCTCTCTCTCTCCTATTTTCTTCTCTCTTTTTTGTGTTCTGTCTGATTTATTGCTCTTTTCCATTCAGATCTTGTCTTACCTCTGCAATTTCTTTTTATTCCTGCCTTCATTTATGCATTTTCTCCTTCACTCTCTTTGTATTCTGATCATTCTTTTTCTTTTTTTTAAAAACTCTTTATTTACTCTTTCTTAGTGCCTCCCACTCCTATCATTTCTTTCTTTCATCTTCAGCCATTAATTTCTCCCTCTCCTAAATTGTCCGTCTCCCCTCATTCCTTCTTTCCTGTCCTACCCTCCTTTACTTCTTTCCCTCTCATCCTTTTCTTCTTGTTTACATTCCCTCAATCTCATACATTCTCTCGTCTCTTCTCTCCTTCTCTGCCTTTGCAACAGCAGATCAGGGAGATTTGCATTCAGCACCACAGACAGCTCCCTCACGCAGGGAAAACAAAGAGTTGCAGTGCCACCTGTTGGCCTGTGTCAACACTACAACACATGCATGATTCTGGGGGAGGAAAAATGATTGTTTTACTCATAACACTGGACTGATAACTTCCACACACTCATACATATGTGAATAAGGCTGGAATATAAGAGCGGGGAGCCGGTCATACGGCTGTGCCCACAAAAGTCAACTCAGAGAGAACAAGCTTTAACTCTGAACACTACATAGAAGAGATTCTCCTGGGAGATCTATGAGAGAGGTTAAGCTGGCAGGCCTCGGGGTAATGGCAACCATATATTACCCCGTAGTTTCATCCCACTACATGTCGGTGCTCATAGATGCAGTGCAACTGTGAGGCAGTTGAACCAGAATGGGGATCTCAAGTCTCATTCTGTTCATGGCAGCCAAAGGGAGGAAACAATAGCATCTGCTCTCCTCGGAGACAAGGAATTTCATCACAAGCACAGCCAAGGTAAGATTTGAATGTAAAGTAGAAGAGTGATGGTTTGTCTTTTGTGTGTGTATGTGTGTGTGTGTGTGTGTGTGTGTCTTTTGTGTGTGTGTTTTGTGTGTGAGAATGTGTCTATAAAAAGGAATAGTGATGTTTATGTTGGCATTTAAACTAATAGAAAATGTCAAATCGGGAGGTTGATGATACTCATACTTATTGCATTCAAGTGTGGGAGAAGTAGAGCTGTGTGTGTGTGTGTGTGCGTGCTCACATATGTTGTGATTGCAACTGAAAAGTTCAGCAAGTGAACACACACATACACACACACAAGTGTGTCTACACAAACACACACGCACACGGGGGCACTGATCCACTGTAGGGATTACCAGTGATCCATGACTGGGCTCACACTGGGCTGTATTGGTGTGTGTCTTTGTCTCAGTGTCCCATCTTACTGGGACACTAGTTTGTGTACACACACAGTATGAGTTACTGTGAAGTTGTTCGTGTGTGTACTTTTGTATCTGTGGAGGTTTTGAGAGAAAGAAGAAATGGAAGTAGACAGGGGAAAAGAAAGAGCGGGAGAAATCAAAGCAGAGCGGTGGCAAAAAAAAAGAAGGGAACGACTCAGATAAGAAAATTTTCTATCTTTCTCTTGTCTCCATCCCTCCCTCACTCGCCCACACACAGTAGTAAGTACCATGATCACAGAGAGGTGATCTCAAAGCTCAGCCAGTCAGAAGACAATGAGCTGACAAGAAAAAACACAGAGAGACACAGAAAGCTTTGGTTAATCGTTAACAGTTTTGTATGTTTATAAAAATAGGATGTTTTTAATGAGTGTGAAAATGAAAATACAACACATAAATGAGCTCGCCCATGTAGGCTCAAATCACATAGATTTTACAGTACTGTCAAACAAATGTTTTTTTCCACATTACTTTCAGCTATTGGTTATTCATTGATTGCAGTAGGTAACTTTCAGTTCTAAGGTTCTTAAACACATGAGAAGAATCAAATCAATCCATGCTTTTAACTGTATCCCTATGCAATTGATATGTAACTTTGACAAAAAATGCACGTATCTTGAACTGTCTGTATCCACTATCATATGCACAATTTTAGTGTCAAGATAAGTTTCTTACTGTAAATGAAAACCAATAGCAGTCTGGAAGTCAAGTCTACATATTTATTTCAAAATGGCCTAAAACAAACAAAATGGCAGATTTAGGTTTTTAAAAGTATGCCAAATCACTACAAAGTCTTCATCATGGGATTTGGGAGCAGTTACAGTACATATACTGTATGTTTGCGTGCACACAAACGTATACAACCTACACACAAAAGTATGGACACAAAGACAAACACAGATTAATTAAAATTCAAGGGACTCTTCCATTTTATCACCCAGAAATGCTCAGTAAGCAGTTTAGAGAGCAGGACAGATACTGGGATGTGCTCTTAGCTACAGTCAAAGTCAAAAGAGAGGACAGCAAGAGTTCTGTTCTGTTGAGAGACACTATGGTGAGATACATCACAAATCTTTTCAAGCATAATATGGCAAGAATAACACAGCTGTACTGTGATTCTTGTTCTAATTTTTCATTGCAAATTATTTATTTAGCATTTATTTTCCTTTTTTCCAGAGAACAATTCTGCTCTAAAATACTGACCTGACTGTGCCATGTCATTCTTCCCTGGCCACCACAGAAATGCAGGTTAAGTTTGAATAGGAGATTCAAATGCAGTATTTTCCGGTAACTGTTAGAGTTTCTTCTAATTACTTTTCATGTTATAATATAAATAATAAAGTTTAGTGCAAAAAATGTAAATGTAAAGTTTAACCATGCAGAAAATGTATGACTTAATCAGATCTATCTTAAATCATAGCAGTATCGCTGACTGCAAAGTGGCATTTGAGAATCAGACATTGATGAAGCATTCAGTGCAGAAGATCACTTTAACAGCACATGTAAATGTTCATGAATGTAACACGCCAAAATGTCTCTATGTGATGGATATTCTTTTCTGGCCCCTGCTGCAACATAAAGATGTTCAGACTCTCCCATATAATCAATGTAAAACTGAGAATCTCCTCAAAGATATTGTGCACTTAAACTAGACCTACAAAAAATATTGCAACATTATCTAACAAATATGAATGTATAACATGATTTTAATGAACATAATTTTGTGACTCGTGGCAATCTGAAGAAAATTGTGATATATTACCAGAAAATAATATTTTAAGATGTCTGGAAAAAAACTTAAACCTTATTGTAGGTGTTACAAACTGTCCTGATCATCCAATCACGTAACTGTAATTAGATATGTAACACTCGTTCAAATTTGTAATTTGGAAAGAAAAGCATGGATCTGACTGGGTGGCAGTAACACATTATCACTGTCATTACTCAGCTGTATTAAATTATAAACGAGGTGGGAGGGAAGTTTGCACTCATGTGTGTTTACAGGTTGTTATTTGATAAAGTAATACAACCTCTTAAAAATGTGAGGTTATGATTTAAACTTTATACCTCTTTGCTCACGAGCAGAACAGAAGTGGGAGAGGCAGCAACCAAAGCAGCAGGAGAGAAGAAAAAGGGTCTGAGGATCCATTCAGCCACCTTAAAATACAACTTACACACACAGCTGTGCACAGTGAGACACACTCTGAGGGCCAACTCGGTGTCGGTCTGTCACAGAGTGTTGAACACAGTGGGGCTCACACACATACACACACTCACATATATGCACAGCTTGACCACCCATCACTGCCCTCTGATTACCACCAGCTTCCAGAGCCACCCTCACTCCTTCTCTCCATCCCTCCTACACACTCCAGTGATTCTCCCTCCTTTCTCTGCTCCCCCACATATATCGACTCCCCCACTCTCTCCATCCATCCATCCATCCATCCCTCCGTCCTCTTCCGCCAGGCTCCCACCTTTTGTCACTGCTGCTTGCCCTCTCATTTCGTTTCACACCACATTCTTTGCTAACTTTCCTCTCTTTCACATTAACATATAAAATGCCTCAACTGCTTTCTAGGCTGGAGTGCTTGGTGACTTAATCAGTCAGACACATAGTCACTTACCTGCTCTTTCACTCACTTGATTAGTCAGCCGCTTGCTCACTCACTCATTTACCTGTTTACTTTCTGAGTCTGACTCATTCATTTACTGCATTGCTCCCTCGCTCTCTCACTCACCTGCTGGTTCACTTGGTTAAATTTTGTTTGCATTTGCCGTGCAACTGACTCTTAGCTAAACCCCTCCCCAAACAGTGATTGTCCAATCGTTGCTTAGCGACTGTAACTATAGGCATGGCTGGCTCATAAATTCATATAAGAGATTGAAGCATGATGTCTTTTTTCAGCTTTCGCAAAATCAAGACCCGGTCAAATCCTAGTATATGGCTGGACCACGTATGTTCGATGTGTAAAATTGAGGCCGTAGTCTAAAACTGTTGTGGAAGCACTGTAAACAACTGACATCATCACATCCTATTTTCATTCTTGATGACACAAGGTAGTACGCAGCGTTCAGGTGAAGGCAAACATCCAGAATTTCCTCCACTGAAGAAACCACATTTTTTTGTCAAAAAAAGGCCTCCGACAAAGAAAGAGATCAGACCAGAGCACAGACAGACTGGCCATGGGGACTACTCAAATCCCAGTCAGCTGGTGGATTGTCAGAACATCCATTACGTTTTTAAAGTCTTTACTGGCTCCGTCAGTGTTTTTACCAGCCCTCTCCATGTGTCTGTCATTCACATGGACCGGTCCCAGTGGATAAGTCCAGGGCTGAATTTATTCCCCAATCCAACTGTGGGCCAGAGCCAATATTGGTCTGGTTTTTCCTAGATGGCAAACCTGACAAGCTGCAAAAGGACTCCAGCTTACATGTCTGTTTTCATTAGTGACCGGCTACAGCAGGCATGATAATGTTAGCTAACTTGCTATAACTGAAACTAAACTTTGTTTGGCAAATGCTCCTATCACTAGTCGGCTTAATGCCAGCAGCAGGGCCAATGCTCGTGGCTGGATGTTTTTTGGTTGGCTCTTGTGTACACAGGGTAACTTTGCCCAGTTGTGCTTCTCATTGTGTGATGAGTGACCACTTTCACAGGCTTTGTAACACCTTGCTGAGAGCAAGAAGGAAGGGGGAACTCATGGCCGAAGGGAGACCGATTTTTTAAGCTTCATTTGCTAGGTAGCTACACTTGATAAAATCTGTCATCTGTTAGACATTCACCAGCTAGAAATTTAAAGTGTGTTTTTGTCTACCCATTTTTTTTTTTAAATTCCTGCGAATGTTGAGTGGTAAATCTGCCACTGTTATTGTAAATTGCATGTGTTGTGCAACAACTGGCAAGTTTGACAAGTGTAGGAACATGAACTAAGCGGGGTGGGCCTTAGCAAACACTCAATTGTCAACATAATCTTACCTTATCAAAGAACCTGTGACACACATACACAATCACAGACAGACATAATTTCCTGCAGTTATATAACAGTGTGGTTACTGTCAGAGTCATGGTTTTGTGAGTACATGAGCATGTGTGTATTCATGTGTGTTTCCATGTGGGTAGCAAGACAAGCACCATGGTGCGCGTGGCCTAGTGTGTTCATCGATACATAAACAGAGACATGCTCTTGCTGAGATGTGAAAGGTTTTGCATCCCCCGAGTTCTCCTCAGGGCGCGTGTGTGTGTGTGTGTGTGTGTGTGTGTATCCTGGTTTATACACACGTGCAGGCTATTCGTATTTGTGTGTATATGCGTGTTATTTGTGCTATTTCATTTGCATTTTTCTCCTGTGTACACAACCCTTAATTGCCTAGAAGGGTTCTGACCCAAATTAACATTCACTTCTTAAAACTCCCACTAATGCAATGTCACAGTGCATGAACATGCGCACCTAATATCAAACTAAGATACCCAAGTACACTCTCCTCACAAAACAAAAATGACTGAAACATGAAATATATGCACACATAGACACATCTTCACCTTTAGAGAATCAATCCCCCTCAGTGTGTACTTAATCACCACGCAGTTACATTTCCACCATCTCCACTCTTCTGCCGCACTGCTCTGCTTCTCTGCTTGTCCATAGCAGTGCAGCATAAATGCAGTGATATTCAGACTGCTGTATGATCAATTTAGGAGATCATGTTTGTCCTCACTGATCTCTTTGGAGTGAGAAAAAGAGAAGCAACAGAGTCACTGAGAGAGGTAGACAGGGACTGGAGAAGAGGTGAGTCGGAAGCTGAGTCACTGACTGACTCACTGAGCAAATGAGAGATCGATAAATGAATCAGTTTTTGGGAAAAGTTATTTACAGAGAAAACTAACTGAGAAAATAAACATTATAAACATTATAGTGAATGTGGGAGATCATAGACATACTGTATATCACTGGGTAAAAGAGGATGTTTAATGCGTCAGCAAGTCAAGTTAAATTTATATGTGAGTTTATGTGAGTCTGATTAAATATATACACAGTTAAAGAGAAAACATGCACTAATATGACCCCCATTCATATATCCGTCCATTTTCAACATCCACTTACCCTGGTCTGGGTTGTGACTCGTACACTCTGCGGCCGATCCCAGCAAGCATTGTGTGAGAGCATAATAAGTGCAAATGTTAACTAAATTTTAAGATCCAATTGTAATTCTGGGTTAAAATGTGTATTTAACCAATGTATGGTTATAGTTCTCAATCCAAGTTTATTCCTGTTCAGGTATCACAAACAGGCGTCAGCTTAATCAGACATGAATCTCAGCATTTATTATGCACATATTTATTGGATTTTTAAAACCAAATACATAAACACGCTCAGTAGATAAATAGATGCTCCAGCCCACTTAATTTGCTATTTTGGACTGATCAAACCCACACAAGAGCCAGAAAACCCCAGGTAACACAGACTATGAACAATGTTTCACCCTCTTTTTTCACCTTCCCCTCATGTTTCCAAAGTTGGAAATTGGTGTAAATCCTGCATTTTTTAAAACCAAAAATCCAATTCATTAATTTGCCAGATATGCGCATATGAAAAACTATCCTGGATTTGAACTTTGTGGACTTGAACATTAGGCACATACAAACAAAATACACATAAAAAAGAAAGACAAAAGCGTTCACTTTTCATTCTTCTAAAGAACTTTTATGTGTGCAACTGAGGGCAACACTATTAATACTGATTATGAAAGTGTTAAAAATGTGCTGGAACTCCACTTGTATGAGTCACTGTATTTTAGGCTTCACGTTTTTGAGTGTGGGCATTTGGAACAGATATAAACACATTTGCCTTTAGTCCTGTATGGCTGACACTTCTTACAAACTAGTTCATTTGAAGCATACTGAACCTTTAAAGCCCCTAGTCCACCCAACACAATTTTCACTTTTTTCTTCTCAGGCAGTAAACACACCACGAAGGGGCATTTGCTCGTCCACTGCAAAATATGTGGGTTTGGAAGCTTGATATGTCATATTGTAAAAAAGTTCATGAAGAGGGAAACTAAAGTGTTGAATATTTTCAACATAAAGCGTTCACTCCAACTGATATAGGCTCTTTTCTGTGGGCATTTTGTTAAAGTGGCTAAAAGATATTTTTGCAAATGACTGTCCACATAGGCACATTGCTCAGCTTCTGTGCCGGTGCTCCCGACTGCTTCTCCAAAATTGGAGCACGCTGATCCGAATCTACTGAAGGTAATACAGTGACTATAGATAACTACTTCACACAACCCCATATCAAATAACCTGAATTATCACTTGAATGCATCTGTTTGGTTTATACTAAACAGGAATACACATTTACATTATTTTATAGGATATCCAGCTAAAGTAATGAACTGACTCTTGAGCTGACTGAGAGATAATACAATGCCTTAGATTTGATATAATATAATCTGTTTTCATCAGCCTTGTGAAAAGCCATGCTGCGGGATAAATGTGGAATTTTGGATCAGTTACATATCTATGAGAGAACAAGCAAACAGAGCGTTCCTGCTCTCGTAATGAAACACATACTACGTTCTGCATCAACCTAAGAGATAAAGCACCACTATCCAGTAATACTTACTCGGATGATATAAGTGAATCTGATGACTCTGTCAACATGAGGTATGGAATTGCAACTGAGGTTTGGGATGACCTTACATTTCTTTTAGCTCATCGTTAAACATTAAGAACAAGGGGCCTTGTGATTTTTACCTGTGAGATTTCAGTTTAGGGATCATCAATTTTGTTTTATATCTATTGAGCAGTAAACTTTTTTTGCAGTCCATAAATTGATGTCTCCAGTGCAGTTAATGAAGATGTTCATTGGATCCAACTCTTGGGGTGAAAAGGCAAAATAAACTATCACACCTCATAGCTTTTGTGCAGTGGAGCAGTGGATGGTATGGATGATACGGTATCTGCTTGTCCAGACTCTGTGCTCTATGAAAAATAAGGGTGAATTTTATCTTTTAAACGGGACAAAGGACTTACTGTTGTTCTGTTGTGCTGCTGGGTTCTCACATACGGCCACTTTCTGCCTGTCGCTTAGTCTTTTGCAAGCATGTTCTGTACGTTCTTCATGCTCTTAGGGTTAAGCGTTAAGCATTTGTGAGAGGGCCTACAACATGCCTTTTTTCTGACTCATTGTCAGTGAATACAATTTCCTGTACATGCTGAACTCTGTAAATGAAGATGTAATTCCAATTTCATATCATCAAAACAATAGTAAATAGTGAATTATCGCAGTTCAGTGGAGGTAGCTGTGGCAGCTGAAAATCAGTATGTAGAAACTTTTTCAGCTTGACAACAGGGCAAACCTTGTTGACGAATGTGTGGGTGTGACATTTACACAACTAGGATGATAGCGATGTCAACAAACAACACACTAAAAGAATGTCAGATCCTGCCTCACACTCTGAGAGGTGAGAGAAAGTGGCAGATACAAGGAATATGGGTGGGGGTGTATGAAAAGAATACAAAGAGTGACAGGGTGTGGAGGACAGCGTAAAAGAGACTGGGACAGCAAGACAAGAAACGTGATGACAGCTGGTATTCAGACTGGTGTGTCAAATCTGACATCCCAAAGTCTGTGTGTGTGTGTCGATGTGTATGTTTCTGTGTGAGCACAAGTATGTGTGTGTGTGTAAATGAGTGTACATTCATGTCAGACGTGGACATAAAAATAATAAAGTAGCTGTAGTTTGCATCAATGCATACCACAGCTACTTTATATATTTATTATGAAGTCTAATTGTGATCCCATATCCTGGTTATACACTGTGCGCAGACAGGAGTTGTGTTTTACAGGCCTGAAAAGCTAAACTTTGAGAAAACACGATTTTATGTAACAGATTTTAATCATACTGGGACCACTCAGATTTATCTTTGGACCCCCTGGGAGTCCTTACCCCCACGTTTGGAATCACTGCCTTAAGGTATGTTATAATTTTAACAATACTGTTTTAGAAGAGCAGGTGTTTGCTGCAGGGCTATTGTTTTCAAATGCATGAGACCGTACAGCTGTTCATTGTGGTTTGACCACCTCCCATGTGTGTGTGCATGTGCGTGTGTGTTTGTGTGTGTGTGTGTGTGTGTTGTGTCTTCAGCCGCAGCAGCCATTCGTTTTTCGCATTCACCGAGGTATATTGTAAGCTGATTTCCCTGTATGATAATAAAGATGAATATCATCATGAAAGTACTATTATTTCCAGTTTGAGTATGAGCAAAGAAACAAAATGACAGTGTTTCACAGCAAGTATGCAAAAGACAAAAGGAGAGGAATATACAAAACACATACAATCAAAATATTAATGAGATTATAATTAGTCAATTAAAGTATATATTTCTGCCAAAAAAAATTATGATAAAAATTAATTTTCAAGAGATTTTAAAGAACACAGCTATGTTTTACAGGCTTAGGTCTTTAGGCAGGACAATCCACATTCAGTTGACCATTGCAGGAAAAACCTTGTCACATTTAGTCCTTAGTGAGGACTGTGGAAAAGCTGAGACGGCTCTGCACAGGGATCTCAGGCTCTGCACTGGCTCAGAGAGGTTCAAGAGCACAGACCCGTAGCAACTGTTTTTGCCAGATGTAACAGTGCTTGTGAAGTCAGACAATATTAAGTCGGTCAGGTAACAAAAACTGACAAACAGCTATTGTAGAGTTTCTGGTACTCTTTATAATTACATCTCCTCACCAGGCAGAGCTACTTATTATTTCTGAATTTAACCTCTATGTTAGAAATAGAATTACACATGTTTTTCAGTTTGATGTTCAAAATAGTTTCTTCACATCTCAATTCATATCATGTGATTCTTGGTTACAGAACTGTTAGCAGCAGAGTCTTCAGTCTTCCTTTCAAACTGAGCAATCAAGTATAGAGGAAAACCTAATGAGATCATAGAACTTTTACAATTGTTATAGCTCACAGCACTGAAAATAGAAGCAGGAATACTGAATGATGACCAAGAATGGAGAAGAAAAGTAGCTCTAGAACTACACCCTGTGGCACACCATATTTAACCAGTCAGTGTGAGAAAGCGTAATGACGCTAGGCATAATGGGGCCCAAAAAGTATATCCAATAAATACCAATCACAAGCTGTTCTACAAATGCCAATGGATAATAGTGTCAGAAAGGATACCATGGTCAGTAGCTTGAATGCAGCTTTCAGGTCAAGCAGCACTAATGCAGTGCACTCACCAGCATTGGCATTTATCAAGAGGTCATTAGTGAACCAGAGAAGTATATGTGCTGCTGATGAAAGCCATACTGTGGCTGTTTGGCCTGGTTATTAAAGCTGTCCATTGTCCACAGCATTGATGAGATCTCAGCCCAGGCACAGAAAATAAAGTCATTTATCCAGGGATCTCCTTAGAACATTGGCAAGAAGGTCTGAGGTGTCTTGACACAGACTGTGCTCTTTCAAATGTTTTGTTATAAGCAATTATTTTACATAAGGGGAACAAGACAATGACAAGAAAACCTAATAGGTTTGGCAGCAAGTTAGGGAAAAATAGGCTGGTAGAGATATAAGATATAAGCTGTTAAGATGATTCCTTTTAGAAACGTCTACCATACATTATAGTCTCATGAAAACAAGATAATTTGCACAATTTTCCCAATTAGGCTTTATAGGCAACTTTTACACAGTCTTACCAACATCAGTCTCAATCTGGATCTCATAAACAACTGTATGTTTTCCTTACAATATGACACAAAACAAATAGGGTCTCTCTAAAAATTATGTTCTTTTGTGAGTTATGTTGTTTATGTATGTACATTGCTCCATCTGAGATCTTTTAAGATCCTAGTACAAGAATACACTAGAAGGTAAGAATCAGAAAGGAAGAAGTTAAAAATTGCAGTGTAGCTGAGTAGCTTCCATCTGCACAAAGCTGTTGCCAAGTGGGCAATTTTCAGGTTTGAACCCCATTTCTAGTGTTCTGAGAGTGTGAGTGTGTTGTCATTGTGGCTACAGACCAGATTATCTCCCTTAAACTTTTATTTTTTTTCTATGATTTTTTTTACGACTCGCTTTTTAGACCTTGGTTGTTTTTAACTATATCTTTTAACTGGATGTAGGATTTTAGTCATTGAGTGTCTGGATTTTAAGTTCTTAGTGAAACAACCTGAAACAGTATTAGCAAAAAACAAGAATGATTTTTTACAAGAAACTCTTTCATTCAGTGTTTTATTGATCTTAATTGTAGTAGAGTAAAGTAAATTTAAATGACCAGAAATGTACAAGATTGATAAGAACAAGACTTAGGCTAGAGAGGAGCTATATTGGGATGGCTGCTTAATAAGATACTGCAGTTAGCTCAAAAACTGATATCACAAGAGGGAATAAGTGGAAAAGAAACACAAGATATTTGACTATAGCCACTTAGCACTGCATTATAGGCACAAGATTTGAGAGGAGCAAGGAGTTGAAATGTCAGGTTTGGGAAGAACGTGCTTAGATTGAGATTCAGCGCCATCCTTTTAATCACTGAGTCATGCAATGCTACGTGGAACACTGCCAAAGTGTGTACGTACGAGTGCGAGTGTGTACTTGTGTGTATATCATGAAATGAGAGAGGTACCTTTAATGGAACCCCACATCCATCTCATCATCGCTCCAAATTTAAATGAGACATTTTCTCTTCTTGCCTTTTAGCGATCAGGCATATTAATAAGTTGGGGAAAAAATGCTGAAAGGTTAGACAAGTTTTTTTAATACCGGTGAGGAATTGTGTGTTATTGTCTAAAGTGCTGGGAGGCTTTAGGAGGTGTGTGTGTGGAGGTGAGGAAGGAGGGCACCAGAGATTACATGGAGTTGTGTGGATCGAGGAGAGAAAGGTTGATCAAACACTAGTTAGAGGTCCATTTCAGTGGTGACAGTCTCAGCAAACTGCTTCTCTTCTCAGTGTTTTTACGTGCTTGAAAACAGTAAAAGACCGCTTGGCATCCAACCTAGTCACTTCCTCCCTTTTTCCTCAGTCTCTTCTCGTGTGTCTCTCCCACACCTACCTCTTCTCTTTTCATTACTGTCCTTCTCTTCCTTCTTTCTTGCTTTGACTCTGTCCCTCTGCTTCCCTCAGTCCTTATCAGAAGGTGACAGAATGGTTTCGCAGCACAGCTCAGAGTCGCTCTGTAAAAGGCCATGAGCGACTCGTTCCTTTTTTTAGAGAGCGCTTGTCATTCCTTAATCTCTTTTAATTCTCTCGTTCCCTCATTTGCAGGTGGAAGCAGTGGCATTGGAAGGTGGCAGCATTCTCTGATGTTGTTGTCACTTTTACAACAGATCTTGTTATCACCTCGCCTCAGTGTAAGGGTGCCTTTGGCAATTTCTCACAGGCGTGAGTCCTATTTTTTTTTTTCTTCATTGTGAAGTCTGCTGCTCTTTGGTGATTTTTATAATGATGAGGAAATAGACTCATGTTTGTGCAGATGTATGTTTGTGTATTTATGTTTGTAAGTCCATTTATTGATATGCTTGTGTGTTCCATCCATCAAAGGCTAGCTGATCAATCAAAAAGACATTGTGTCAAGAAGCTCTTCTTCAATCCGGCTGTTTGGGGCCAATACTGATCAGTCACAGAGCCCAGAGTTGTGTTTCTCAATGTAACTTTTTGGTCTCCACCAACTCCTGAGAGAAATACAGTATCTGGCTCCTTACTAGCTTAATGTTCCACTGTGTTCACCAGCTAGTTGCTAACTTTGTGTGTCTGCTGCATGGGTGTAAATTTGGGTTTGGACAGAAGGGACAATTCCCTGACCAATGTCCCTACCAATGTTTTTACACATTTCAAACAATCTGGCCATTTTAACTCCTCTCTGTGTTACTGGTAAGATCTACGCAGCAGCTGTGAGTCACCAGGTTTGTGTGTTCTCTGCAAAATGTTATTTATTATGATAAAGAGTGAAAAATTCAACTTCAAACTTCATTCAAACTGTATTTAGAGTTTAAAAGTTTCAAATGTCACAGAATTGAAAATGTCTTCGCTGGGCAAAATTAATATCATTTGATGTTATATTTAAATTTTCTTCCCAGTAAAGCCAATTAAGACACCAGATCCTTTTTAAAGAATAACTGAAGTGTAGGTGACAGCTGAGCTCAGCTAATAATCACGTTCTGTAATCAATCCAAACATGTATCACCTTTTAAATTAGGCGGAGAAATATTTATTTATTTAATGCCTCCCTTCCCTTCCATGAGTGGATCGAGAACTTACTCAAGCTTTTACTGCATATGGGTTATTAAGATATGAACATTATTTTTAAAGTAAATAAGCTTGCCCAACTGATTTGTTTGTTAATGTCAGGCACAATTGTATTCTGAAAATCCTGTCAGCAGAAGCCTGAGCAACTCAGACAGGTTATTTGTTGTTGACCAAGAGCTGAATGAAAAGTAATACAACAATATGTTTTTTTGGCATAATTTAAAGATCAGTTTGAGCATCACCATGGCTCTGTCATGAAACTGCTGAGTTCTGTTGCCCCAATCAACAAAGTGAAAGGACACAAGCAAGTATCGGGTGAAAATGGCTCACAGCGGATAGTTGGTTGAAACAGAGTAGCGCTCCATCTGCAGGGTTTTATACATTTATTTTCTTGTAACATCCTAGGAAAATCCATAAAAATATATCTGTTTAAAATCAGAGAAATCTTGATATAAGTCCAGTTTCAGGCTAGTTATATGATATCAACAAACACGTATTCAATTCAAATAAACTTTCTGCAGAGTCAGTCTCTTTATATGCATATGCACACATGTGTATATAGATGAAAATAAAGAGATAATGAACAAGTGCACATATTAGTTTGGCCATCTGATAAAAAATCTCCCTATGAAAGATAAAAGTGAGAGGAGCTGTAATCCATTGTTAATATAAAAATATTGATTAGTGCAGCTTTGAGAATCACTACTTTCCTCATGTTTAAACATTACCCATTATTTTCCAGGTGGGTCTCACTACTTCAGAATACTGTATGTTCCTCTACACAGCTACTTTCATTTGATCTTTTTCAATTGCATTCATCAACTGTGTCTTCACCTTCAAAATTTTGGACAGGTCTCCTCCCATGCACGATTCTGATTAATCACATAGCAGCTGAAATGAACAAATACCGGTAATAAAACAGCCATTTTTAGATCTCATTCAGATCCTTTGTACAACTGCCAATTAGGAGATGAAATCATGAGTGGTGCTGTCATTAATCTTTCTGGCATTCACTCCACAGCCGCATACTTGTTCTACCGCCAGCACTACCATGGTCTGGTGGTTTTGCTGTCATAAGACTGAATAGAAATTTGTAGGAAAAAGAGGCTGCATAGTTGCTTACACTTTGAATCAAAACAACTCTGATACTGTATATTTAGAAGACATTTAGAATCACTTAGAATTCAACTAGTAGCAGGCCCCAAGCTGATGCTTTGCATTAACCTTTCCAAAGATTGTACTTCCCTTACTCGATGTCAAATCCCAAAAGGTCCTACTGTGGACAAGAGCACCATCTAGAGTCCACATGGAGCCAAACAGCAATGTTAAGTGTCTCAGACATCTGTGCAGTTAGGTCGGGCAGGTATGTATCTTGGTAACTGCATGGTGCTCGCTTGACTTTTATTTATCTGTCCCGCATATTTTTGGATTTAGTTTTCCAATCAGTCACATTTCCTGTGGTGGCAGGACATGTGACAAAAATAGCACCTAACTGCAGTATCATCAAGTGAAATATACATTCATCTGCTACACCCCTCAGGTCACCATCACTGTTTTGTGTTATTCTTGCCATAAACCATTGATGATGTCCTCAAATTAGAAAACTCTCGTGTCTTTTCCTCTTTTTTCCCTCCATTTTCCAGATAATAATTTAGAACATAATTAGTGAACGCGCTAAGCTGGCTGATGTTATCATGTTAGTTTAAACAAACGCTCTTCCAATTAGCATCTTATTTTTAGCCATCCCTCGTAAGCCCGGTATAGCACGAACTCTGAACATGTCAACACGTTGCACAAGTGTGTGTCTGCACGTGTTTAACAGACAGCACACGTACGTTCACCTCACACATGAGTTGTGTCCGACATTCATAGACGTTATGAGGCTTTTTCTTTTTTTGCCTGCACCAGCTGAAAGGATGTGAAAGCAAAAGCTATAGGAATCGTTATAATTATGCGTCTTCCACGTGGAGAGCAAGGTGGTATTAGGGAACAAATGACAAGCTGCGAAGAAATTGGGAAGTAGAGGGGAAAGGAGGAAGCCAACAGAGAGAGAAAAAGGAATCAGAACACGCTGCTAAGTGAAACTCCCATGTAAGAGACTTCTGTGAAGTCTGTGAAGGATGCGCCTCCGCTTCCACGCTTCTCCATTTATTTAAAAACTGACACATTTGAGAGAGATTTTTAAATCATATATCCCGCATGGCATTAGGCATCATTTTCTCTTTCTACATGATTTGACAGAATATTGAATCTAAACACAGTTCCGTGCTTTCCGTTGAAGAGACTTTAACGACAATCATCACTAATATTGATTTTCACAGTTGGAATTCTTTTTTTTTTTCAATCACAGCCCGTCTGCCTATAGGGCCACGGCCCATCCCTTTATTTTGTACAGAAATAAGTGTCTAATCAAGACTTTAGATCTATTTTCTTTCACACACAAACACACACACGGTAGGCAGTTATTTGACAGAGATAGCAGTGGCATGGGGTTTGGGTAGAATTTGGTGGGGCGTTGAGATAAAGCTGTGATGTAATCCTCAGGGGATAATATGACCGAGATTCAGCCAATGACAACAAAAACAGATGAGAGTGCATGAGAGAGAGGAAGTAAAAGCTGAAAGAGAGAGGTTAAATGTAAGTTGAGACGGATGATGTCAACTTGTAAGTCTTGAGTTGGAAAGACAGGAAAAAGAGATGTGACTGCATATGTGGAGAGACTGACCCAGAGCGGGAAGGAAACTGTCTGGGAGCTGAACTGTATGTGCCGAGAATGAAAGAGAAACTGACAAAGAGACTTATCTCAGTGAGGAGGATTTAATCACGGTCCCAGCAGTTAACCAATAACATCATCATCCTTTTTCTCCCTGGACACAGGCCGTTGATTCCAGGCAGCTTCCTCTCCCTCACAGCTCCCCCTTTTAATGGAAAACTAAAGGTGTTCCGGCTCATTCAATGTTCATCTGAATCTAACGCAATAACTCTCCAAACAGAGCTTGTTATTCCATTATCGCAGGAGTGTCTGCGTGTGTGTGTATGTGTGCGAGATTCCCTAAGAAGTCCCAGCAGAGCTTTGAGTTTGAGAACAGAGCCATCAGGTGTCATGGTGTGAAGTTTTTGTTTTTTTTACGGTCTGAGTCACAAAGGAAAAGTCAGTTATGGCGGGAGAGCTGATTGAAAAGACACGTGTCAGACATCAGCTGTCCTGACCGAGTCAGTCGCTCATACAAAGCCACTTAAACAACCCCCTAAAGGGAAGTGAAATAAACTTGAAAGATTACCTTCCGCTGTAGAGGAATTCTCAAAATCACGTTGGTGGAATTGGTTGAAAAACACTTCACTTATATACATAAGGACAGAATGAACGTTTAAAATAGAGAACTAAGTGACACTTGGGATATTTTGTCTCATATTCACCAGCTTGAGAGTTAATTCCTCTCGCTCCAAATGGAGTTTCTGCAGAAATGCGTATTGTTATCCTCTAACAGGACAGAATGAAGCAGCTCTATTGAGACAACTCTTGATTCCCCCAAATTCTTGTACTAAGTTCATTTTCATTTGCAAAAACGTGAAATAATCTCACCTCATTATCGATTTGTTCATATTTTAAAACTGAATAATGGGATAAATTTGTACCTGCAAAGAGCAACACAAATTGGTAAACAGTCAAACATGAAGCGTAATTGGAAAACAGTTGCAAAACAACACAGAAACATCCTACATTATATGTAGATATGAATTTACATGTACACATAATGGAATATGAAATTAAACACCTCATGTAATATATGTGCTGCATATGCATACATACAATTACACACGTCTATACAATTTAAAAATATAATTATTACACCAAATCAGAAATTAGAGCACCTGCAATTGGTACATTGGACACTGATTCGTTTATATAAGTAAATCCCTTTTATACATGGACAGGCTCTCCTTCACACCTAAGGTTTATGTGCAAATTAGTATTTGAGATTGGTGCTTGAGTTTGACGTTGATTCACAGCTCTGTACACAGTATTAGAATGACTACAGGGAGCCATAGGATTAAGCATGCGTCACGATAAAATGGCCATTCTAAAGAACATGAGCTTTTTTGGCTCAAGTTGAGTTCAGTTCAATTCTTTACTGTCCCACATGAGACATTTTGCATTTGTTGTGCATGGCAAAACAAGCAGTAAATGTAAATTAGCCTTCCCAACATTTGGTATTTCATACAGCATTTGATTTGTCTCACAGTATGTGTCTTACGATACCTGATAATTAAGATATAACATCCTTACAATTACGAGATTATTCCCTTATTGAGCATTTTGCATTGCTCCCTCAAAATTACATTAATGTACATTTAGAGTGGGGTACAAATGTATGTTACAACTTTACCTAATTATAAAAAATAGTCCCAACAACATGCAGGTCCCTTGTATTTACTAAATTACTTCCATTTTATTTCCAAACATCCTGTTTTGTTGCTCTAATATGTCCCATAATTACTGTATAAGTGCATCATAACTGCAAAATAATCACACTGTAATTTGACTGTGAGCTGAAAACATTCAAAACCAGAAACTCGCAACAATCCTAATAGCCAGATTTGAAAACAGCATATTTCCTCTAGTTTTTCTCTTTTTTCTGTTCACAAAGACAGCTTTTGTACGCAGAATGATTTTTTATTTTTTATTTGGATGGTTGGTGGATTTAAGGTCAAAGTATGAGCCTGAGGTGAATTTGACTCTGTGAAAGGTTTTTCGTTCACAGTCCATTGTGTAAATGCTGGAATAAAGTCTTGATTTCTCCAATTCAGTATTAATATTCGTCCAGAGTGTTTGGGGTGAAACAATCCTTTTACCAGTCAGCCAAAACACATGGAATTATCTCCTCTTACAACGGGGAGTTTATATAATATTCCCACTGCTTGGTACAGTTGAATTTATAGACTAAGAGAAACTGTGTTCCTCTGTGTTCTGTTCCTCTTTTCTTCTGTCCTCTTCCACAAACAGAGTCTGTTCATCTGGAGGAAGATGAAAGGATGACTTTTGCTCATTGATATAAATAAATGGAGAGAGAGAGAGGGATGAGGCGAGGCCGTGTAGGAGGGGAGATATCCTTGGGGCAGAGAGAGGGATGAGCCGACGACAGGCAGGAGAGGAGGTGGAGGGCGAGGGTGAGAGGGAGGTGGAGAATGAAGAGAGGAGATATGCACGGAGAGGAGAGAGAAGATAGAATGGGATAGAGAGAGGAGCAGGTTGATTGTGATGCTCAATGTTCAGCAACATTATTGTCTCAACAAGGGTAGTGTGAGTGATGAGATTGGGGGAGGGGGTGACGTCTTAGACACCCACTGATCTATGAAGATGTATGATGGCTTAGTGGAAAGGATGGATAGATGAACAGATGGGTGAAAACACAAAGTATGATGAATGATAACTTCTGTGTTCAGGGTTGTGATTCACTTTTTGGTGCACCCAAAAAGTGTGTGTTCTCTTCCGAGTTTTTCCATTAGAAAACACATAAGGTTTGTGTTTAAAACACAATGACAGCATGACTAATTATCTATCTATCTCATGAACATTAAGGGATAATGGCTGCAGCCCCAAAACATGGCTGCTGTGCTTAAGAAAAGGCACAATACTATCTCAAGGCCAGAAAAGGAATATTTATTCAACAGAGGCATTAATCATCTTAGTCAGGTAGCTGATGAAGGTCGTGAGACTGAAACATCATGCCTTAGTTTCTTTGAATTTCTTTTGAATGACCTTAATAAAGTGTTTTGAGAGTCTTACTTTTATTACTACAAAGTCAAAGCACAACATGGTACATTGCAACATCGCATTATGAACTTCTGACTAATGTTTTCTATGGAGGATTTCAAACATCCAAAGAAATGTTGCCTTTTTTTAAGTAAGTTGGCAAAATATTGTGATGCTTATCAGGCTGAATTGCCATTTTGTTTCACTTGATGGGAATTTTTCTTTTCACTAACCAAGCACTAGTGACATACAGTATCTGATCAACCATCAGTTGACACGGAAGCTGTGGTATGGAACAGTCGACCTATCGGTAAGCACTTTTACATTTTCAGGTGTCATTTGATGTGGTGTGCCAGAGTTAGCTTAAAAGCTACATAGCCATCATTAGCGTAAACAGCTGTTTACTTGCCAGTCTTGCAGAAAGCTTCAACCATTGCTGCATAAAGACAAGACGTTCTAATGTGCCCTCTGAGCAGCACTACTTCTTCAAGACAGACTGTGACTCTGTATTGAAAAGTGATGGTCCAACTGGGCCAGTTAGTTTTGGGATAAGCCACTAAAACTTAGTGTAACAGTACGTAAGTAGTGTAAGTAAATAAGAGTCATGAAGTCATAAAATCGATCCAATAATGTCAGTTACACATCTAGGTTTGCTAGCATTAGCCACCATAATATACCGATTGTACAAAACCAAGTAAGGCTGTAACCTACAAGCCAAATATCTGAGTGTAAAGGATTGAGCAGGATAGCATGTTTTTGCTCATGAATTTAACCTTTCTTTTGTAAGAGGAACAATTTGTTATTTCATTTTCTAAAAGTTACATAGTCTAAGTTTAAAATTGGCTTATCCAAAAGTGGATGTAATCTTTCAGGATAAATGTAAAATCATGCAGATGAACAACACTTGCATCAAGATGAAGAGCAAGAAAGGGCATGCAAGGCCATTGAAACTATACCATAATTAATAGCTGGCAAGTTGCTTGCCCAGCCTAACTGTTGGGAGGGGTCTACACCTATCACGCTAATTTGATAGACAGGCTTTGGATGGAATTTGGCCCACTGAGAGTCGGCTTCTCACCAGTCCAGTCAGTCACCTTCATAGAGTCTGACACTAGACTGCTTTCCTCTAATTCAAACTTCACATCCAATCACTTTTCACTTTCTCATAAATCCGGTTAGATCCCGCCTCCCTCCCTGTACTCCTATTAGGTGATTGTGTTTTAATTTGGAGCAGCGAATGAGCCATTAGCTGTCACTGACATGTTACACGTGTAATGCTGCAAAGGAGCAGAGCAGCTGTGACAGTTTGTCCTCACTCACTCACTCACTCACTCACTCACTCACTCACTCACTCATGTGCACACACACACTTGATAACAAAATTAAATGCACTTACTTTTGAAAATGAGATTAGCCAAGCTCCCAAAGTCTGACACAACACAGACAGAAACACTGAGAGAAACAGTAGATTAGATGAGCGAAACAGGCTTCTCCTCTTTCTTTTCTGATAGGTTTTAAAGTTCGACGTGTGCCAACACTCTGATCACATATTCACAAGGTGGCTCAGACTGAGAGGAAAAGGACACGGGGAAGATGCAGACAGAAAATGATTTTTTTTTCCTTCTGAAAGGAGACACAACTTTAGTTAATTGCGGTTGCAGGAGATGTCAAAGCATTATCAGCATCTGCTTGGCATCAGAGTTGACTGGCAGCTAGATAGAAACCTTATCAGCAAGATAAAAAGTGAGAAGGGTGTGCGGAAACAGGAAGAAGTGAGAGAGAACTCAAGTGATGAAAATCAAGAAAAAGGGAGGGAGAAGAAAAGAGGGAGAGGAAATGGGGTAAAGAGACGAAGCAAGAAAAAAGGACCAAGAAGAGGGAAAAATAAAAGATATTCTAATTTTGTCTTATCTGTAAAAATGGAGAGGCTTTATCTTTTTCAGTCATCACTAGGCAGCTTATGATCACCAGAGCAGTTTGACTGGTTGCCAACCAGCAAGCATCAGCAATGATAAAAAATAAATAAAATAAAATAAAATAGGAATAAAACCTCTCTATTGGCTTCTTTTCTAACCATTTAGTTCCCCCTTTCAAACCTCGCCTCTTCTGCACATCCCCAATGGGATCTCAATTTTGACTTAGCATTTACAGTATATATCATTTTCTCTCCTCTCTCTCTCTAAGCTTGCCCTCTATTTCTCTCCTGTGCAATTTCTTTGTCTTGGACGAGTTTTTTGTTGCTTTCATCTATTTCCCATTTTTTTCCTTTCTGTGCTGTTTATGCTTTTTCCTCCTCCCCTTTCAGCTCTCTTACTTTATACGATTCTGTACCACCTCTTTGTATATCCTCTCTCCCTTTGCTGCACTGTTTGTACTACTCCAATCAAATTCTGATCACATCTTTATATCAAAGATGCCAACCCTCCAGGAGGCACTACTTTCATGTAATGAAACTTGCTTATAATCCTGTCAAAGCTGCAAAGCCAAGGCTGAATATTAACACTCCACATTATTGAACTTCTTCTTACATGTTTCTTTCTGACTTAGAAAGTATTTAGTGTTTTTAGTCTACCAACTACAAGCTGCACACTAAATTAACATTTCCACATGAGGTCAACAATGGAATTTGTTAGAGTGAAAAGGACACAGTGTCAACATGATAATGTTCAAAGTTCATTATATTTAATGCATTGCATTGTATACTATCTACTTAGTAGTCCAGATTGTGAATGTGAGCTTGTTGGAAGAGCAGGTTCTGTTATGTCAGTTGTGCTGTCCTAAGTCCACCCAGGAGACTACAAAGCTGTCAATGTGTCCAGCATGCCACTAGCATATAAAGGAAATGTGTTAAGAGGTGGGGGAGCACTTTCCTTGCACACCAAATGAATGCACAATAAACCTTTTGGTATACATTACATTTTAGGCCATCTCTACTATCACTTTGTAGAGGGATGCATTCAATAGGCTGTCACTTCAAACAATTTTGTGTTGCAGTTTATATTCTGACACAGGAGAGTTAAATAAAATTGCACTGTGCAATACAGCAAACAAGCGATGGTAGCTTCCTACAATTGGTTCTCCTTTTTATCAAAGGTCAAGCCTGTCTACATGGCTGGTCAATGGTGTGAATTTTGGCCAAGTTCACCAAAATTGAACACAAAAATTGTGCAGATTTACTTTCACCCTCCCTAAGCATTTGAGGGGTTGGTCTGCAGATTTTAACTTTTAATCTTTGGACATAGCCAGGCCAACTCTTTACCTTCATTTCCAGTCTTTGCAAGGCAAGCAATGCTTGACCAGTTGAAGTTAAAAGTTGACATCAATTACAACAATACCAATGCTCCTTACATCTCTTACATCTTTTTGTACATTTGCACATGTAGCCTACATTATGGATAATCCTTTGGTGGCTAGAGCTAGCAACAGACAAGTCTGCTTGTCAAGCTGCCCTTGACTGATGACTTTATGATATTGCATGCATTATTATACACATGCACTTTTGCGTGTTGAAACTGTACTTGCACATTAGAATATGACTTCAACAGTATTTGTCTTACTAATCACCTTGGTCAACATGTGTGATGAGTTAGGGTGTATTGTGGAGCAGCTTTTGATAACTCCTTTTACAGGGAAAACTTTCACACACATTTAATAAATGTATATATTAACAGTTAACCATGTAACATAATACCCAAGCCTTATAATTCTGTTCCACTTTTTAGTCATCATATTAATATCTTTTCCTTTCTGTTAATCAAGGTGTAGAGTTCTCTGTGCAAGATCTGCATCAGGCTTAAGAGGAGTGAGACGGCATATTGAGAGAGGATTCTGCTCTGTCACTGGAGTGAGTCATTGTCGGTTAATGGTTAATATGTTGAAGTGTACCGTAGAAGAGATTCTTTAGATATTTTCCTCTATGCTTCACATTTGCTATGTTTATTGTCAGCTCGAAGGAATAATCCTGGTATTTCTTCAGCCAGGAAGGTGCAGAAAAGTGAGGATGTCCAGTCAGAGTGCAGTAAGAAAGGCAACATAAAATCATGAGAACAGGGAATTGGCTCTTCATCTTTGCTTGACTATTTCTAAAAGTCATACAAATGGGTGACAAATTAAAGGAAAATCCTGAATAAATGAATGGAGCAACATAACGAATGCAGATCCTTCCACACAGGTGCACTGCATGGTACAATTAAGCAGTAAACAGCCCATCATGCTCTGTGGCAGGTATAAAAATGCTGAGCAGACCCGGCTGATTCAGATTTACTATCAAGTCGACAAGAGGAAAAGATATAAGTGACTTTGAAAGAAGGTTTCTTGTTGGTGCATGGATGGCAGGATTCAGTCACAAAGATGCTCAGCTGGCCAGTGGTTCAATAGGAAGAGTAGTGACTTCTGCATTTAGATTTATGAGAAAGACATCAGTAAATAGGGTTGGAAATTGTGGTCAACAGCACATTTGATGACCATAATGCTTGTGCATTAGTGCGACATGTAAGGAAAGACAGAGGAGCAGTTCTTCCTCAGGGGACTGCAAATGTCAATGCAGGCATGATCAGACTGTGTCAGCAAGAACAGTGGGTCAAAAATTACATACAGAGGGATATTATAGTGGGGCTGCAGTGCATAAACCTCTCATTTCAAAGATGAATGTACATTTGAGAGTTCAGTGGTGCAAACACCATCAGCACAGCAGGTCTACAGAGGTGTGGAAAAAAGTGATATGATCAGATGAGTCATCCTTCACCGAAGTCTCCACAAGTGGGGGGACCACCAGACCTCAACCTAACTGAACACCTACGGGAGATTTTGGACCGACTTGTTCCACAGCACTCTCCACCACCACCATCAAAACACCAAATGTGTGTGTGTGTGTGTGTGTGTGTGTGTGTGTGTGTGTGTGTGTGTGTGTGAGAAAGAGGCTGAATTCTGCCATTCTGGCATGAATGTAAGTGAAATAGACAAGACAGGTTGAGGGAAAGTGAATACCCCACAGGAGGATGACAAGGAAAACACTGAACATCACACCACATTTTATCACATTTTCCTGCAGCTAATAATCATACATTTCTGAACCTTTTACTTTTGCTCTGCATTGTACACAGTTCTGCTTATTTCAGTTGATTTTAGACTTATTCACTTCCCACTCTGTTAAAATTATGTGTCAAAAGTCTCAGTTTTTAGCCTCACATGATATCTATGTTCTGCCCTGATGCTGCAGCACTGCATAGCTCGCTAGCATATCATATCAAAATCCAGCAACATATACAAATACAGTATAACAAATCAGTATCTTACCATCCTTGTATGTTGTCTTGGAAAAGAGTTTCTTCAGTTCACAACTACAGTACTGACTGTTTATGGGAATCAGAATAACATATTGTAATTCTAAAAATGAATTGCATTTCCCTGTAATAAGGGGCAATTAGGGCATCTTACTGAAGTCGTCACATAGAAATGCACTCCACTTTGACATGGACTGATCTGCTTAATGATTGTCATAGAATTAATAGAGTCAGTGGAGATAAATGGCTGTGCAGTGATCATCAAGTGACTTTCAAACCATTGAGTTGAGTAGCAGTGGTTACTCATACCTAAGCCACTTAGTCTTACCTATTCCACAGGCTGCAGCTAATTAACACCAGGGTCATTAATTTATAGTAGAATTGGTAGCAGCAATAGTAGTGATAGTAGTAAAAGCAATGCAGATATGGAACATGGATTGGACCAAAATGTCTAGTTCGGTGTCTGCATTAACATGTCAGATTTGCTCTTAAAATGACAGAAAATATCCTGTTAACACATAAATTTTAAAGGTTTTAAGGCATTTGCACCATTAAAGCTTCCATATTATTGGTCGGCATCAACATACTCACCCCTCTTTGATGTAGGAGCTATGTTGGGCCATATGTATGCCTATGTCGTGGTCATGAGGGCCCTTGCTAGTGAGTATATTTGGGCTACAGTATGTACCCATCACGTCTTAAACGCAACTGTGACATACTTATCATGCATCTTATATGCAACTAACTAACTAACAAATGGGATTGTTACCAATATTCAACAGGGATTATTATTCACAAATTATGGAAAGTCTCTATTTTAGTTTTAAATAACAAGAAATACAACAAAAATGTTCAAACAGAGTATTTTCTGTTGCCTTAAGACATACAAATTTGACGTATTAATGTAGATCCCAAACTAGCAAACATGCAGGAAACATTTTGACATGTCACAGTAAGAAAAGCTCCGGTATAAATACTAGAATTAATGATGGCTGAATTCCATTTAGCTGCTTCAGTTTCAGTGTTCTGGCAGTGTGAGTGCTGGCTCACTGTCACACTGTCACCGAGCCATTGTTAATGTTATTAGTTACACCTGCGCTCTTCCTGAATGTAGCGGGTTGAAATGTCTGCTGTGAAAAAGGCCTATGAATCGACTTACAAAACTGAGAACGCAGAGGTTGACCCAGAATGAAACATTTCTGTAAACAAGACTAGGTCAAAACCTAGTATATGACTGGACTGCCTATGTTCAATGCGTGGAGTTGTGGATGTATTAAAAAACTGTTGTGGCTTCATCTGTTTGTTTCTCTCTGTGCTCAAATATACAGTATTTTCTGTCTATGTTGTCAGACAATGGAACAAATATGAAAAAAGTTACTGAATCATGGCCAATTAAGTCTACATGTTAATTTACAAGCCATTTCCAAGCTGCCGCTCTGCTGCTAAAATCCATGGTGTCGTCTGACATAATCATCACACACATACTTTAAAGACAAAGACTGTGACTATGTGTACTTGTAAACTGATGACTCAGTGAGAAAGTTAGAAGTGACAGAATATTTTTCATGTTTTGTCTTTCACAGATAGCACAGCCACCGTCTGGGTAACAAACTTCTGCTCCGCCTCTCTTGCACTCTTTGAACAGAGACACAGAGAGGGCATTACAGGTGACTAACTTCTACGCAGCCATGGTTTGTCCAAAAAGTCAGTAGATATGTTACTTGGTGCTTTTTCAAAAAAAAAAAGAAATCAAGCAACAAATGTGTTAATTTGCCAACGCTGCATGCTGTGAACGCCCCACTAATAGAAACTGTTTGCGCCAATTCATTTTGAAAGAGAATGGCCAAAGAGGAAACTCAGTCAAGTGGCATCCCGGTGGTTGAACTATGATCATTCAACTCTATTACTCAGTCAGTAAGTCACAGATATTTGCAATTATAAGACTGGCCTGCTGCCGTGGTCCAGCCAAAAACTTATTGGTGCGTTATATATTTAGAATGAGCTGTTAGAGAGTGTGTGTCTGACCTTGCAGACCTCTGGAGCTCAATTAAATAATTTGGGATATGAGACCAAATCTTCTTTATAAGATTTTCATATTTTCAGTATTTCAGTATTTTCTTTTTCTTCTACATGAAATGTGACCCTGTATGAACACACTGTTTACACAGTTTTGAATATTTCATTGGATACATTTCTGTTTTTCTTTCGCTTTGTGCATTTGAATTAAAATGTAATAACAGTTGGTGGGCTTAGTCACTGTGAATCAAATCTGAAGAAATGACACCCACACAGTCCTGATAAAGCAGGTACATCGAGTTAAGTGTTAAACTCTTAAAATTACTTTCTGAAGACAGTTTTTAAAACTTTGATTGTTGTCGATTTAGTCATGAATATTTAATGTGATGGAGAAATATTTAAGAAATACTTAACATTTTAGTCTGAGCAGCTTTCCAAAACAGAATATATTCTGTCTTCATTTGGGTCTTGTTAATTTATACTATTGTTCACATAGATGTACTGTATATTCATAGTTAAATGAGATCCTCTAGATCCACCAGAAAGCCTCAACAGTCTACATTCTGCATTTGAAGACATTCATTTAAATGATACACTTTATGTCTTTCCTGTATGGTCTGCTCCCTTTTAAACGTTGAGGCGCAGGTGTTGAATTGATGGAATGCATTGAAAGACATTTCAGCCTTTTATCAGTTCCTAATGCAGCACAGGCGGCCATGACACTTAACCCAGATAAATACTATAATTATCAGTTCTGCCTCTCATAGATCACCCGTCTGTCGATCGTCTGTCATATCCATCATGCCCACACAAATACATGCATGCACACATACCAACACACACACACACGCACACACACACACACACACACACACACACACACACACACACACACACACACACACACACACTGTTTTGATGTGTCAGATCTGTATCTATCATAACAAGTCAAAGTAAGATTTAGTGCAGTGCCCTGGCGGGGTAACCACACTGTGGGCGAGTCCATATTAAATTGTCTACTGAAGTGGGCCAGATTGTGTTAGGCCGGTCTATCCATTCATCTACGCTAATGCCCTTTCTGCCTCAATCCATTTCAAGAAGTGAAAGGGACAGAAGAGAAGAGGACAGGGCCCAGGAGAAGAACAGAGAGGGAAAGGAGATTAAATGAAGGGGAAGGTGAGATAGGAAAATATTTTAAAAGTAGAAAGTGAAAGGGGATAAAGTATAATGGAAGAGGAGATAGAGGAGAGGAATTACAAACCTGGACTAAGTGGAGGAAATACATGGGAAGACTCTGACACATAATGATGTAATTATTTTTTGGTTCACTATATACAGTTAACTACATTGTTATTTCAACATTTGTCATGGTTTTAAATGAGCACGCTCTGTAAGAGAAATGCGGACAAAACAAGACCAAATGGAATGAAACAGCATGCCGTGCACGGTACATCGCAGCAGCTACACGAAGAGGGCTCTGTGGTAATGAGCTTGAGGTGGTGAAAACACACATGCATGAGCGGACACGCACACACACGCACACACACACACACACACACACACACACACACACACACACACACATACCACCAATGTGCTGAGACACTATCAGCATGCCTTCATTTTGCCATTACCACTTTTAAGTGTCTGTTGCTATGGCAACAGTGTGATTTATTTCCCAATTAAGAGTTAGTGAACTTGCTCACTTACAACCAGTAATATCAAGCTGCACATAAATTACCTTCAAGCGTAATGTGGTCTATTTGCTATTAAAAACAAACGGAATATCACCATCTCGTATCTCCAAAACAAGTAAACTTCTGTATCAAGAGTTTGCTTCTTTGCGAGTTTATTGTACAAGAACAAATATTCTCTAATAACTGTGTGCTGCAGCTAATTGGCAATTAATGTGCTTGCTAAAAAAGGATGAAATTCAGTGGGCTTCACATCCAATAACGACCTTTTTCATCCATCCAGCTTAAAATGAAGATAAACAATACACGGATGGATGAGTGTCGGCAGGCAGGTGGGAATGTAATGGAATCAATTAGGAAAACACTCATGATTTATATTCTGTGTTGATAGCAAAGAAAGCTTAATTTACTTTCTTTCCCCCTCTTACTGATATCATTTATTTCTAATGTTTATGCAATGATAACATATGAATCCCATTCCCTTGTGTGACAAATGCCTGCAGTACCTCTCTCTCTATTTCCCCATGTACGCACAAGAGTGTGTGTATGTGTGCTGTGTATGTGAGCATATAAAGCAGACGTAACTGTTAATTATTAACTCTGACTATAAAATGTTAATGCATATATTAGCAGTGATTCATAAACATGAAAGCTCTTTCTGTATGTATCTGGTTTGGAGTAGATTATACTTTCTGTTTGTATGTGTCTCTCTGCGTGTAATTTCTCTTCATGTTGAGAAATGCTTGCATATCTATGGACTTGTGGATGTGAAAAAAAGAGCCTCACTCATCTGAGTTTGCAAATGGTTGTCTAACATTCTTCTGTAATGAAACCTCTCTGTTCCTCTTTGTTTTTCCTATTCCCCTCATTCTCTTCCTCTCTCTTCTCTTGCTCACTGCAGTGTTATTGAGAAGTAGAACTCGTCTGGCCCTCATTAATGTCCCTGGCATTCGCTTGGCTCTGCATCTCTCTTTTCCTCTCCCCAGCCTCTTACAGCTTCATCACGCATTCTACCCATGCCATCCTCATATGCGCAACACTAGCTGGCTTCAACTGCAATTAGTACCTGTGCCATCAAGCATACACACATACACACATACACACATACACACACACATGCACTGTAGAAGCATTTAGGTCCAGATTTTTTTTTTTTGCCCAGCACTACTCTTCCCATCCTTCACCTGTACAGACCTCTCAGTAATGATGGACTTGTTGGACAATAATTGGACAGAGTTAATAAGCATTCAGTTGGTCCAGAGAAACACTGGGATGCCATGTTCGTTTCCAATAGGTCTTTATTATCGGCCCATCTATTTTAACCTTAGTGCAAGACAGATGCAGAATGCAGCACCAATGGTGTATTATCATATTTTATGGTAAAATAGATTGGAGGGAAGGTTGCCTCCAGCTACAGCACAGGTACAATGAAGTCTCACATGGACACGGATCAAAGTTTGCTTTTGTTTGGGCGATGTGGAGTATTGGAAGCCAGTCACACAAGGATTGAGTACTGCAGTGTGTCGGAAACTTCTATGACTTTTTTGGCGTTAGCCTGCAAAGGCTACACACCGTCCCACTATCTTATTAGCTGCAGTATGAATCTTTCATTTGGGCCTCTATCACAGAACCCCTAAAACTAGGCAAAGTCATTACCGTTTTCACTTTTTCAATCTCTCGCTCTTTTCATGTTCCGAGATCACTCCTTTATCCCTCTCGTTCTATTTTTCATCACAACTTTATCCTCATTCATACCCTCAAACACTCTTTAAACTTGAAGAAATGAGACCCACGTCTTTTGAAAAAAAAAAAAAAAGGAACTAGGTCTGGGGTGATCACCAGAAAGTTTCTGACACGCAGAAACACCCCTTAAGCTGGTGTTGAATGTTTTAGAGCAGGCTGGTCTCTTTTTCTGAGGGGGATAAGACGGCTCTTGTGTCTGCTTGTCTGCTGGGGCTTTGGAGGCAGAGGAGAGGCAGCTACCTGTTCTGCTCTCCCCTCTCATCTCTTCACACTAATTAGAGAGAACTGGGTTTAAATCTTAGTGGGGACACACATCCTCTGCCTGCACACAGGTGGGTGTGCATAGTTATGTATAAATCAAAGTGTTTTATGAAGATCATGTTTTTGTCTAAATGCATCCAGAAACATATTTTTAGGTCAACATTTTATTAGTAAGTGACATGCTCGTGGACTACAGCCTGTCAGCTCTGTGTGTGTGCACGTGTGTGCATGTGACTAGTGTGCATTGAGGTGGCAAGGCACCGCAGGCGATGATAAGGAGGGGGCTTAAGCAGTGGGCTCTCTAGGCCTAATCACTGCACGCATTTCAAAGGCAAGAATGCCAATTAAAACTGATAGGGCTCAATACCGGCTTTTGGGCTGCCACAGCGAAGAGCAACACATCCAACATGAAAATCAATCGGCCCCCTGTCTCCTGGTCAGGAGAAGCGGTTTGCCAGCCAGTGATCCGAGAGGAGCCTCTGATAAATACATGGGCTCTACAAGGGGCTGGAGCAGGGGCAAGGGGGAGAGACTCTCAGGGTCATTGAGAGAAGACAGAGATTTGTGAGTCCCCAATCATCGTGTGTGTCTGTGTATGTCAAGGATCAGAGGGCCTGTGATCTAAACTTCTCTCAAGTAGGTGGAAAAGTAAGTGAGAGGGACTTTGATATACTCTCACTGAGCACTTTATTAGGAACGCCAGAGTAATATTGGGCAGAGCCTCACTTTGCTCTCCAAACAGCCTCAGTTCTTCATGGCATGGATTCTACAATATGTTTTCAAACATTCCTCTGAGATTCTAGTTCATGTTGATATTTTGTGATTGTATCACATAATTTTGGCAGATTTGTCTGCTCCACATTCATGCTGCCAGTGCCCTGTTCTACCACATCCCAAAGGTATTCTATTGGATTCAGATCTGGTGACTGGGGAGGCCACTGAAGTTCGCTGACCTCATTGTCATCTTCGTGAAAACCAGTTTGAGATTACTTTTCCTTCTGACATGGGGCATTATCCTGCTGGAAGTGGCCCAGAAAACATTCCCCACACATCACACCACCACCACACCAGCCTGGACTGTTGACACAAGGTAGGTTGGGTCCATGGATTCATGCCGTTGACACCAAATTCTGACCCGACGATCTGCTGCCTCAGCAGAAATCCATCCATTCATCATATCAGGCTACAGTTTTTCAGTCTTCAACTGTTTTGCACTGCAGCCTCAGATTTCTGTTGACTGACAGGACTGGAACCTGACACGGTCTTCTGCTGTTCTAACTCATCCACCTCAAGGTTCGATGTGTTGTTCATTCTGAGATGCTTTTCTGCTCAGCACAGTTGTAAAGAGTTGTTATCTGACTTACTGGAGCCTTTCTGTCAGCTCCAACCAGTCTGACCATTCTCCTCTGATCTCTCTGATCCCTATCTTCCTTCTGAATACTCAAATACTCAAAACCAGTCTGGTACCAACAATCATGCCAGAGTCAAAGTTGCTGAGATCACATTTTTTACCCATTGTGATGCTCCGTGTGAAACGTAACTGAGGCTCCTTACCTGTATCTGCATCAATTTATGTATTGGCCTGCTGCCTGACTGGATAATTGCACGAGTGAACAGGTGTTCCTAATAAAATGCTTGGAGAGTGTATAGATGAGGTGGGATGAACTTAAGTGTATCAAGATGAGTAAATTCAGTGTTCTAGGCAGCGTTCAAGCTACCTGGAAGTCAGTTAACTTAGTTTAGCACAAAGACTTCGAACAGGGAAACAGCTAGTCTGACTCTTAACAATGTCCACCTATCAGCAGCTCTAAGATCACTAATTAAGACAGTACATTTTGTTGTTTATTCTGTGCAAAACCCTTATGTATAAAAACAAAGAGTTGTGGTTTTATGGGTGGTTATGTGCTAGGCCATTTCTTGGCCAGGTGTGGTAACTTGCTTGAATCTTGTTGTCACTGTGAGGTTGCCAGGCAACCAGTGGCGACTCCATGACCTCAAGTGTGAATTTGTGAGTTTTAGAGGTGCTGGATTTTGTTACCATTGGACAGACCCATGCTAGCAGTTAGCATACAGACATGAGGGATTTATACTCTAGTAAGTGGTGGAAAGTAACTTTTTACAACTTCCAGTTTCTAATTTGCAAGAGAACAATGTTGAGATACTTGTACTTTGAGTTTTTAAATGTTCTAATCCTTTATACTTCTACTCTACATTCAGATGAAAATTAATACAAATCTGTGTAAAGATCCTAAAATGTAAATAACTTTTTTCTTCTCCTTTCTGGACCGTTTAATCATCTCACAAAACCTCATATTTATCTTTTGACCTTTTGAAAATAGGCCTGAACCCTAGATTGGGAATCAATACACAACAAACAGTAAAATGCTACAATAACAATCTAATAATGTCATATATAATATCAGGAGCTATTTTCCTACTTAAAGTACATTTTGCTGATAATATATTATATATATATATATATATATATATAATACTTTGAATGTAGGATTTTTAAATTGTCGTACTGGTATTAGGGCGGTGCAGTGGTTAGCAGTGTTGCCTCACAGCAAGAAGGTTTTGGATTTGAACCAACCGGCTGGCCGGAGTCTTTCTGTGTGGAGTTTGCATGTTCTCCTCGTGCCTGTGTGGGTTTCCTCCAGGTCCTCCCACAGTCCAAAGACATGCAGGTAGGTTGATTGCTGAAAAAAAATTATTACTCCCCCCCACTCCTAGCCCCTCTTAGCAGAATTTCTTTCTCAGTCCAACTGCGTGTTTTGTTCTTTCCTTTCATACACAACAAAACACAGGGTAATATGCTAATTCAACATGCCAGAATTTAACCCCCCTTTCAGTACCATGGATAGTGTTACTCTGCCAGGCATGCCAAAACATTTACTTATCTTTAACAGTAAATTTAACAGGGCAAACGAGAGTGGATCAAAACAATGCATCACACTAAAATACTGGTACGACCAACCATACATATCAAACGGAGGAAATTATAAATAAAGACCTGCCTGTTACACAAGCCCGCCTCAGATAAAGTATTACCTGCAACTGTGGTGAATAAAGGCCCCAGTCACTATTTGAGGAAATATGACAGCTGAAAACTGTTGTGAATTTCTGTAAATGTCTTACGACGTAGTAGAAACTGTTCTTCTCAAATAATTTGTGTGCAACAGCCTAAAGGAAAAGACACTTCAACACACACTGACCAATGGTGTAACTTCTTCACTCAGTCACAAACATTCACAGATGCAGCGCTGGCCTGTGGCCAGTCCAGCCAAAAAGAACTATACACTTGACAACATATTTAATTGTAAAAGGAAATCAATAAAGGCAGTGGAATGATTGAAAAATGATTAAATTACAGTTCAACGTTAATTCAAAAGCTCAAGCATGTGTCTCCAAAGAACATATTTTTCACTATAATGGTCTGTATGATTATGTGTGTGTGTCCCTTAACAGGGAAAAGAATCACAAGAGTCTGCTGTGTTTATGTCACTAAAAAAGCGAGAAAAAAAAAAAAAGAAGTGAAAAGCACAAGCTACACAGGAGCTGAAGGTCAAAGTGAGCAGTCCTTGCCACCATCCACACTCTAACCGCTGTAGGTCACACTCTCCCGAGGCAATATTTGGTGACGTGCAATAGCTTGTGATGTGTGTGTCTGTGTGCTCGCATGAATGTGTGTGAAGGGTAATGCGCTCTGACAAGCCGATAACATATTTCTTGTCATATCGTTTGACATCATTAACTAATAAAGATTGATTGCCCTTTGTTCCCTGGCAATGAGTGTTTGTACTAGGGCCCTGCCACAGAGGTGTTTGCATGTCTGTGCGTGCAAGAGAGAGACAGCAAGAGGGAAAAGGGAGTGAATTTGAAAAGCTCAGGGTTTTCCTCTCCACAGATCAGACTGTAGCTGGACCCAGTCTTCTCCCATGATGCTTTGCAGGCGGAAATCTTTGAAGTACTCCAGGCGGTGGCTATGAGACAGAGAAAGAATTTAATATAGGATGCATACAATCCACATATGCATCTATACATAAGATTAGTTTACCCATCACAAGAAGTACTACTCAGCCCGTGAAAACACTTGTGTAATGTCTCCTACTGAATCGATATCGAATTAAATCAAATCGACTTGGAAATCTCATCAAAATCTCAATCTGGAAATCAGTGGCAATACCCAGCCCTACTTACAAGTAAGTCTAATGAAAGATACTATGAAGTTGCACTATGGAAAATATAGGATCCAGTGTTATAATGCATACTAGGGACTAAAAGTCAAGATATCGCAACCTCTGCTGTTTTGATTTTGACCTACATTTCTCTCTTACAAGTCCCCCACTTTTCTGAGTGCAGTAATTGCTGCCGCTTCCCTTCAAAACAAAGCAATGTTTTGCCATGACTAATATCTTATGTATATAAATTCTATGACCTCGAATAACTGTGCGGATAGGCGTCAGCATACTCACAAGTTAGGTTTCTGGCTTTCCACTATCTCTGCCTTGGGAATAGGGTAGAGAGCCTCATATGTACGCTTCTCCCCTGAGCCATGGATGGCGTAGGAGTTCATCTTGTTAACATTGGGAGGGAAGTACGACCACGGGAGGAGAGCCTCACCCATCCACCTGTCCCCTCTGATTGTGGCATTAAACACCATGGGCAGTTGTTGCTAGAGAAAGACATAAGGAGTATAGTAAGAAATACTTATCACCTAATACAAAAAAGCCCCTCAATAAATCCCTTGATGTGTCCCTACCATAAATGCTTGACCGACTCCTGACAGCAATAATATCAGGTGTTGTCCATGTCTAAAATAAAAACAAAGATGTCCCATTGTTGTACTATGACTGTCTATAAAAAGATAGCCACACACATGGACAGTACAACAGCTGAGCGCTATACTTACAGACAAAGCTCCACTTCCAGGTAATTTTCTGTAGTACTGTCAAGGAAGAAGGACTCAACAACTGAGGAGATGAATAAAATAAAATAAAGATAAGACCTTTAATCTTACATTAATTCTTAAAAGGTGTTATTAACCTCTTCAACACCCATTCAGGGAAAAAAAATTAAATCATTTCAGTCATTTATTTTAAGTTACAATTTAAGAATATATCATGGAAAAGTAAGAGATACATACATTTTCAAATAAGATATGGGGACCAGCTCAGCCGCTAACCTTGTAGTGTGCTCATTATCTACCTAGATTATAATGGGGTTGGATCCCAATCTAATAACTAACATTAATGAGGCCAAATATGTGGGGCTCATTAACCAGGAATCGAACTTACTTAAGGTCAATTAGATGGGATTGTTATAACTCAACCTCATTACAATGTTTAATTGCTGTGTCACCATAATGATGATAATGCAATTACTATTATGCCCTCACAAACAGAGGTAGTCCCTAGTCTCTCAAACCTCATTGGAATATATTCATAATCTTATCTCTGCTTGTAGAGCATCCTAAAATTGCAACATACAGACAACATCACTAAATCATGGCTGAAATTACATGGTTATGAAAAGTACAACTATTGGGGGGGGGGGGGGTGGGAGCCATAGACGTAACAACAGTTCAACATCATACAGTCAAATACAATAGGCAATAAATGTGACCTTTGTGAAGTTTATAAAGTTCAGATTGGATCAACAGTAAGGATACTGGAGTGTATCACTGGAATAATTATACACCTTTAATGTACAATTATAATCTGTTAAAGGAATAGTTCAACATTTTGGGAAATATACTAATTTTCCTTCCTTGCCAAGAGTTTGCATTGGGTGAGCAGACTGATGCCACACTTATATCTGTTGTTCAATATGAAGCTGGAGCTTTAAGACGGTTAGCTCAGCTTAGTATAAAGACTGAAAACAAAGGGGGGAACTGAAAGTTGTTGCACATTTCCCAAATAAAATAAATTATAAAGTAATTTATTAAATTCACATTTAAGTGATACTATTAATACCTTTTGGTAAAAATGTTATTAAATGAACACTTTCTATGTCAATTAAATTAGTGATTTTTTAAATGCTTTCTTTAAAATGTGCTTTTAGTTATTCCGTTTAATAATGTGATTTTCACTAATGTGAAGATCATACTTTATTCACAGACATTCGTGCATTTGTCAATTAACCTGTTAACACCCTTGTCTATATAAACAGGATTTGCATATCTGGAAAGCTGTTTAGCACTATACCATACAAACAGCATCTCTAACCGTCGTCTTACCTACCTTCATAATCCCAGAGTCCAGGAAAAGGCTGACTTGGGGGCCCTGCAGGAGCTGCTGGGTCATTGAAGAAGGGACCAAAGACCTCCATCTTCAGCCCTCCTTGTCCAGGAGAGAAAACGATCCTGATAGGATCATGATTCACAGGATTGCTATCCCAGGTGTGCTGGATAGCAAACTCCATTACTGTATGAGGACTGAAAGAAATATTAAATTAGAATGAATTGGCTGTGTGACCAAAGTGACACAGTACAGCAACACATTACAAACTTACAGAGATGCACAGCACAGCAGGATGTGGAATAGTGTCACACACTGTAGTCCACGAGCTACCCCCATGTTGTCAAAGGCTCCCAAGACTCACTGAATAAAATACTCTCAACTGTCCCGAGCTGAGCTTGTCATGCCCTAATACACACTGTTCGGTTCTTTAAGCAGTTCGTTATCAAATGTCAAGTACAGTTCTGTTACTCAATAACTTACTAGATAGTAAAATTGACTTCCTGACAGAAGAAGCTTGGAACCATCAAAGTGAATTCACTTGATGTGCTGGTTGTGGTTTCAGAGTACATGTGATGTCTGGACAAATAAGCAAATTACCCAGAAGACGTTGTTTTCCAGCAGAATCGTTCTCATCACCAAAATCCAATTTTGTTAGTAGTTTACCGCCAGGTAGCCAGCAAATTTTATACAAATACGTTTGTTACTTTCTGACTAAACAGACAAAATAGCTGTGGTGCAAACATAATCTCTTTCCACTTTCCAAAATGTCATATATGATAACGTTACTCGCACTGAAACTAAAAGCTTGGTTAACTTCCAAGAAACCGGACTGCTGCTTCCTGTAGCAAAGCGGAACCTTTATTCCACCCTGATGTACAAACGGAACATCTTTAAGGGAACACATCTTCATTGTCATTGGTTGTGTCATTTTGTTTACTTTTAAACGGACGGCGGAACGGAGGATTATAACAAAAAACCCAATCATGTATTTCTATTTCACATTACCGCCTGGCTTCTAATACATTTATATATGTCAGAAGAGTCAGTTCCCTCTGAAAATATTATGTTGTGTTGCAAATCAGCCATTTGTTCAACTTATCAAAGGTTTTGTTAGCTAAACTTAGCTGAGATTGATTAGCTGCACCAGCTAACGCTAGCTGCAGCAGGTAACTACGGGAACACGCGATACACATTGATATATGTTTTTAGAAGCTTTGTAACGTCTCAAGTCATGTACTTAAAGTAGACGGGGTTTAAACTCCCGCACTCAAACGTTACCTTGAAAATAGCCACTAAAGTACTAGCGGACAAATTGTAGCTGCATCTATAGTTCCCGGTGATCGTTTCCAACTTGCCGACGTAAATTGTTTTGCTTCTGTTTGGACCACACCCTCAGCATGGATGCAGAAGTTGAGTTTTTGCGTGATCAAGGTAAGGACAGACCAGGGAGGATAACACCAGTAGGTTGATAGGTCTCCCTGACTCCTGACTTTTTTCTTACGTAATGTTCCTGTCACTCAAGTTCTGAATAAGACTAATGTCTAATTTAAATTTTGGCTACACTGGCAAAGACACAATATGGCCAAGATGTTTCTACTTGTCTTTTTGTTCTTTAACTACACCTAAATGGAGAATGCTACAGTTTCAAAGTATGACCTTATTTGTGAAAAGTTGCATTTTCAAAAATGCATATTTTAGTGTGGAAACTGAAAACTTGACAACTCTGAATAATGTAGTGTGTAGGCTTATCTACTTATATTTATGTTATTAGTCCACAGGTTAAATTCAGCTCTCAGCCAGTATCAATATGGACACCACACTCAATCCACATCATCTCAGGTAAAAAGGAATCATCATAAACCTCTTTAAACTGGCAAAGATTTAGCTTAACTAAAAATGATTTAGGCTCATTATTAGGTATGCTCAGTGAGTGTTTTGTGTTAATGTTTTTTGCCAGGAAATTTGTATGTACATATATGGGAATTTAAATGAATGAAAGCTTTGTTCTCTGTAACCTTTCCATCTGTATTTTGTTTTGGTAATGAAGGAAACAAAGGTATTTGGTATAATGTACTACAACTGGACATCCTATTAGGCTAACTGCTAACTGTGTGTCTTATGTCAATCAGGTTGAGGAGGCAAGGCGGGCTGAGTCTCCTGCACCCTGGATCTCAGACAGAAGGTCAGGCACGAAAAAAGCCTTTTTATGTAGGACAATGAACATATTCTCGTTGAAGTCCAAGTTAGTGGAAAAACAACCTTTTCTTCATATGTATGCACCTGAGAGAAAATACTTGTGACGTATTTCATCTGTGTTACAGTATAATGGCTCCTCTGATAGCAGAGTATGATCGGCATATGGATGAAATGACGGAGCAACTGCAGAGATACCAGGTGAAAAACACTGGGGCAATTAAATTTGTTTCTGACAGTGATATAAAATGATGCTCAAATTCACAAACATGAAATATCTTAACTTTGTCTACTGAAATATTACAAACACACTGTAGATATAAGCTGAAGAAATGGGATTGCTTAAGTCTAAGCTCTTGAAAAATTCTAAATTGAATAGCAGAAAGTCGAAGATTAAAAGACAGCTGTGTAATGAATATCACTTGATCTTTTTATTTTTTAGTCATGTGTAACTTTTTAAATGGGCAAATCTGTGCTTAAATTTGACTGAAGGCACCCTAAAATCCACCAGGCTGTCTAAACTAATCAATAACAAACAATGTTCTGTTGTTTAAAATAAACAGATGCAGATGACAGATGTCAAAGTGAAGTTGGAGAGGGTTGTCAAGGAGAACGAAAGGTAGGAAAATTGTACTGTTCTCAACATAGGATGAGTGGTTACACAGTAGATAAGATAGTACTTTTTTACATTACAGCGTTACATTCAAGATAAACAAAAAATACCCATAGAAGTAAGAAAAATAAGATAAAATGAAACAGACGAATAATAATAATAGAATATATTAAAAAATTAAAATGAATAAAATGGAAATGTATTTACAGTGAGAATATAAACAGAGACAATATATGGTGTGTATGTGTGTCTTTATATATGTAGAAATGATTGTTGGATTGTGTACAGCAGTAAAGTGCCTGTGCAGTGTTAAAGTGTTTGATACGTGAAGTGGCAGACGGCATGACCCATGCAGAATTATGAGTACCAAAGTGCAGGTGATAATTCAGATAGTGAGCGGATGAATTGGAGTCCAGAATTGTTAGCTTTTCTGATCTTGTTCAGTCTGTTGGTGTCTTTGGCTGTGACACTGCCGCCCTTAGCACACAACAGCATGAAAGATAGTGAAGATGTATCACATTAATCAACATTAATCAATGAGAGATGTTATAAGAGAATATCAGATTTCACAAGTTTTTTTTTTATACATTGAGCAACTAATTGTTTAGAGCTTAGATAAGGTTACAGTGAGAATTGTGTTAGTTTTGTAGGTAATTAGTTCTTTGTTGGTAATCAAGGCTCCTAGACCATTTACATTACAGCCAAATGAAATGCTGGATAGACAGTAATCAAGGTTGAGATGTTAAATTTAAAATAAAAAACTATCTGCAAATTAAAATCTTCAGTGTCAACCCTCATAATCAAGCCTCGTCTTTTCCAGGCTGCATGCGGAGCTGAGGGAGTCTGTTGAGAAGCAGCTGCATGCTCTGCCGGTGGCTTCAGGAGTGGAGGGCAGCACACTGGAGGAAGAAGGAGTCATCAAAAAACTCCAAGAGCAGGTCCAGCTGTCTGAACAGGTCTGCATTGTGTCCATATTTGATGTCCATATCTTTGAAGATTAAGTTCACTATTACAATTATGTGTTTATAATGTGCATATTATTTGTCATAGTGCATAATAAAATAATGAAGATAATACGGTTGTTTGTTGTCTTACGGCCAATGTACACACCATCTGGTTACGTTGCGTTCTGGCTCGGTCACGGCCGCTGGAGTTGATCCGCTGCCATTCTAGCCTCTGTGTGTGTCCTCTGGGTCCGCGTCTGAAGCTGCTCACATTTGGCCCTTTTTCACACTCCACTGTCTTTACACTGCAGGTTTATATTTGCCAAAGATGTGAGCTGCTCTAATTTTGAGAAGATGTCTTCACACATAGAGTACAGAGCCTACGTTAGTGCTATTGTCTGTGTAGCTAGTGAAACAAAGAGAGAAGAAAAGCAAACAAGGGAGGGAGGAAGATGGCCAGTTAAGTCTCCGTTCAGTCCCCTCCTGGTCCCTCAGATCACCTAATGTATACTGTGTTTTAATGCAGCTGTGTTCACAATATAGTTGTTATTATTTACATATTTTTCTGTTCCTGTTGTCAGTCGTACAAGTATGAAATTGGATTGTGGCTTATACATAATATTTTTAGAGCTGCAATGATTAGTTGATTAATTGATAGACTGATCAACAGAAAATTGATCTGCATCAACATTCTCTGCCTGAAGCTTTTCAGTGTGAGGATTTGATGCTTTTCTTTATCCTCTATGATAGTAAACTGAATTTGATGCATCTGGATGCTGTGAACGTTTGGCGTTACTGGGAGTTAGATTAGAGGATCAATATGATTTAGATCTCTGTGAATTCAGTAGTGAGCCGGGCGAAACAGCCTCTCTAGCTTTGTCAAAGCTGCTTTTAAACTGTTATATCTGCACATTGTATCTTGTGTGTTTTACATTTGAAGCAACAAAAAACAAGACATAATGGTTTACTGAGTGGTTAGCTAACGAATTGGAGCTTTTAATTGATAACAGTAGCAACAACAGCTGGTCCCAGGGGCTCGACACAGCACTGCCCTTATAATGAAGTTGCCATTTTTGCACACTCTCATGACTCTGAGTAAAATCCAGATGATTTTTGGATTTATTGTCTTGCCAACAAGATACAACCTGAAAACAGCACAATTTTGAAACTGGTTAGAGGGCGTTATTCCTCAAGCTGTTTTCCATACTTCCAGTGTCTGTCTACTGAGTGTACAGAGGTGTTTGGTGTTCTTCTCCTCCTCATCTAACTCCTGGGAAGAAAGCAGCAATTTCTTTAGCATGCATAAATGCTTCTGAGTGTGTGAAAGAGTGTCTGTGTACATTTTGTACTGTGTGTGTGTGTGTGTGTGTGTGTTTAGGAGCGGGTGCAGGCCATGGAGCTGTGGCAGACGGCAGCCCAGGAGCTGGACAGCATCCAGCAGGTCTACCAGAAAACCATTTCTGAAGGACAGATCCACGATGCTCAGCGACAGCAGCTCAAGGTTCAGCGTTTCCACATTAACATGTAGAGGCGGCACATTATTAGGACATCAGCATTTCACCACTAGATGGAGCCATTATTATAGAAATGGGTTTAATTAGAGCAGTTTGTCCTCAGTTAATGCTTGATATAAACATGAGGTAATTACGAGCTGTTAAATTTTATTGAATGTCCCCTTTTTTCTGTCACAGGATCAGCTTGTTCAGTTCCAGCAGCACTCACACAAACTACAAGTGGCCAATCAGAAACTAGAATCGGTAAGTGACGGTTAATTAAAAGTGTGTTAAGTTATTCTCCCCTAATTAGCCATGGGATCGAAATGGTGTGCACTTCTCCAAATTAAACCCTGCTCCAATAATTAATCTTATAACTAAGTGAATTGGTTTCTAAATCACTCTGGTAGTCAGCCAGAACTGTCTTGGTTGTATAATGAATGGACTGTCAGCTGGCTTGGTAATCCTCTAACTACCTTAGCTTTTTCTTTTTCCAGCACATGCTGTTGTACACTCGTCTCTCTCTCTCTCTCTCTCTCTCTCTCTCTCTCTCTCCCTCCCCTACAGTCAACGATAAATACTTTCAGCACTAAACTGTTTAGGCTCTATTTAGAGAGACTGTTAACCTGACTTTGAGATTAAGGCGCGCTGCCTATTTTGCATATATTTATTCACGTAAAAACCCATGAACACAAACACACATATGCCTGGTGCTTACTTTGGACACAATACAGTGTGTTAGGAGCGAGTAACGCTATATTCCTCTGATACATTTTTAATGAGATGGCAAGCCTTTTGCTTTCCCCTCTCTGACTTCTCATACGAGCAGCCTTTTCAGTGACTGTGTGTGGGAACAATTGACTTTGTAGCAGTGAATGACTGACAAAGGTTCCTTAGGGTTTGTTCTAAAAAAGGGTGTACAACGTTTTGAGAGAGAAGTTTCAGGGAGCATTGGTTGTGACATAAAGTCCAAAGTCTGTATTTGCAGTCATGCCACACAAATGGCAGTCTTGTCTTCCTTGCCACACACAGACTAACCAGCAGTTCCTGAAGACGGTAACAGAGCAGAGCACAGAGATGGAGGAGCTACACAGCCAGCTCAGGTAACTAAGCTGACCTAATAAGGAGACTGTAAACCAAATAAGGCGACCATGAATTAAAAATGGCAACAGTTACAGTATATGTTTGAACTATTGTTTTCTCTCTCTCCTCCCACTGTAGACAAGCCAAGGCTGAACTCAGGACAGCAACAGCCAAAGTGGATGAGATGACCAAATTGTTGCAGAATGTCCAGGACCAGATGCACAGACGGGTGAGGGAAGGAAAAAATGTGTCGAAAAAAAAATACAACCTACTGGGGCTTTGGGAAGGTAGTTTAGAGCTCGATCAGGAAACTTAAGACGAAACACAGTGAAACAGCAGTTGATTCTATGTGTCAGTCAATATTTCAATTCTGGGTTTTAGTTATTTTGGCTGTTGGGCATCACTTTGGGCTATCATAGCCAACTTTCGTCATATTTTTTAAACAAGTGATGAATCCATTTAATTGACCTGCAATGAAAATCCTTGTTTTTCGCAACCGTCCTTTGACAGCCATATGTGTGTATGTATTTAGGAGGAGGATGTGGCAGAGGCTAAGGGCCGAGAGGATGCGGCAGACAGACGCCTCCAACAGCTCCAGGCGGCCTTGAGCCAGCTAGAGGCCAGGTGAGCACAATTTAAACTGCTGCTTCACCTTTAAGCACCTTTCCACTCTTCTGACCTTTATTGCAAGGTATTTTGATTATTTATTTAATTCATGCAACACTATAGAACTCTTATATGTAATTTGGGACCAATTAAATTAGAAAATTGTGTAAATTATTCATGAAATTTGAAGAAACTCTGCATGTTTTCGAAGTGGGTAACTAGATATGATCATACAACATTGTGTTTATCAAAGTGACTTAAAATACATATCAACAGGCCAACAACATTAACAGTAGTTGAGCTTACGGAGCACTTCTATGCTTGAATCTTTGGGGAAATTGTGGTACGTTACATCAAGATTCAAGAAGTTTATTGTCATTGTCAAACTACAGTGAAATTGCAGTTGGGTCAAACAATAAGACAAGAGTTCTGGGGTTCAGTTTTGTGTCTTTCCCCCTGCTGCTGGTACTCACTCCTTTTCTCCACTGCCAGGCTAAAGGTTACATCTCAGGAGGCAGACTCCTTTCGCAGAGAGCAAACTGTGTGGGAGAGAAAGTTGGGAGAACTCCAGGCACGTTGCACCACCCAAGAAGAAGAGAAGTATGAGGCTCTGGCCAAAGTCAGAGAGAGTGTTCAGGTGGCTGAGGAGGCTGCTCTGCAGAAGGACCAGGTGATCACAGTCACTCTGTCTTTGTTTCTTCCTCTATTAGTCTATCTCTTCCCTCCTTTTTTTCAGTCTTTTTCACTGACCAAGCCTTCCCCTCAGTCTGTTAAGCACTTTTATCCTCTAACAAAAGTCCACATCCCTTCAGCACTAGGGAACTTTGCCCACTGAAATGTGTATCTGCGTCTGTCTTTACACTCTCCCTTCAGGCCTTGTTAAGAGAGAAACAGAGGATAGAAGAGTTAGAGAAGACAAAGGAGGCCATCAAACAGTTGATCCAGGATGCTGCCGTCCGCACCAGAAAAGAGGTGGGGAGTTCTGCATGGCTCTCTGAGCAAGAACTGGTGGGCTGTTTGCTGTTTGCTGTTTCTGCAGAAGTTAACACTGAAACTCCATGACAGAATTGTAGCTGTTTGGAAGCTTTAAAATCTTTCAGGTCATCAGTAACAAAATATTTCACAGGTCACAGCTTATTCTACTAAATGCCCTCCATGTTATTTGTGTGTTTGACTCAAATCTGCTTTTAAGCTCACAAATGTACCATCATTCACCATTATCATTTTTTTTCATTGTTTACCAGAACAAAAAAAGAAGAAGAAAAATGTATCTTTCAGCCCAGTAGATACAGCATCTGGTCTAAACTATAGCCGTGTTATTTGATATATATCACATCATTTTTAAAGCACTGGCCTACAGATATGGTGTACCAACTCTGTATACTTACTTAAAGAAATAAATATTCATAAAAATAAAAGATTTTTTTTATTTAAAGGGGCTATTTGCAAGTTTTACTATTGTTACATAGCCAGCAAACAGTCTTGCCAAGAGCTTCAGCCATTGTTGCATTTATACAATACAAGAGGTTATAATACGTCCTGTGAGCAGTACTACTGCTTCAAGGCAGATTGGACACTACAGTGACTCGGTATTGGAAAGTAACAAGAAAGGGTGACCAGACCGGAGCTAGCTGGTTAGCATGCTAATTTCAGGAGAGGAAAAGAAGATACAAATACAGGCAAAACAAGAGGGTTGCTTTCCACAGCTAAAGACAGCTCCTGGTGAGTAAAGAAATGAAGTTTGATACTGAACTGGCAACATTTCTTGTAGACTTCTAAGTGAACAGCTGTTAATGCTAACATTGGCTATGTAGCAATAGCAAAACTTATAAATAGCTCCTTTAAATTAGAGTCACCTGGAAGCACAACCTCCAGCTGTACTAGTTCTTAAGCCCTAGCGTTTTTTAACACATGACCTACTAAGCCAAAAGCAAAGCACTGCTCTTTCCTCCTGCCTAACCTCAGTTAGCGACATGGTGATTAATGCTCTATTAATGGTTCTTCTTCATCAAGCCCTTAAACTGTTTAATCCTGTTAATGAAGCCTAGTATGACTGCAGTGCTGGCTGCCATCTTAGTCTCTGTCTTGCCTTCAACAGAAGATAATTAACTGTTGATGCGTAAGACTTTCTGGAAATGATGGACCTTGCCGTGCCTTTGCTTTTTTACCTTCGAGGTAATTTTGTTATGGAGTTGGAGGTTAAGGTTAAACATTGCAGTCAAAGTGAGATAGTTTTTTTTCACCTTAATCTCCTCTCTCCTTCATCTTCATTTAAAGCCATTCAGTGCTGAGATAAGCACGTGTAATGAAGAATTAATCCCCAAACTGTCCTCAGACTTACCTGAAGACTAAAGTACCACTCAGACAGTTATGCATGAGGAGTGGAGTTTCCCAAAATAGAGGTGTGAACTTAAATACCCTGTTGAGCTTTAACTGAAGCATGTTTTAGCAATGTTTTAAAGAGTGGGCCCCATTTTTTTTGTTTGGATGTTGTGCACCCACACAAGAACGCACATGAACACAGGTGTTGTGATGCACAGACAATTGTTTTTCACTATTCCATCAATGGATCATTGGTGGTGGTAATGTGCCAAGAAATGAGGAAATGCTCCCATAGAAGTAAGGAAGAAGATAAATGCAAGCAAGCAGACGTGGATGTAAACAATGAAGGTTTCAGGTTGCATCATAAAACTCCTGACCTGAACCAGGGACATTGAGATTACACAGTCAGCATTTTAAAACAAAGGCCACCAGAACCAAGCTAGCATCACTTCTTACACATATGGAAATTCACTTTGTTAAATAAACCATTTTAGAAATAAAATATTGTAGATGAATCAGTTTAATGAGGTAGTGTGAGTGAATTGGTACAGGGTGGCTAAGGTTTTGTCGAGTAAAAGGTACTGTCTATCTAACTGAAAGAAAAATGAAAAGCAATTACACTCCCCAGATCCCTGCAGTCATTGCCCATATTTGAGCTGTGACTTTATCTTTAACAGGTGGAAAATGTGCGCAAGCAGTGCAACGTTCAAATCCACCGTATGGCCGAGGAGCTGTCTGCACTGCAGCTGGTAAGAAGGACAAATACCTCTCAAAATCATACAAAATCCTTTTTTAGTCTGTACCCGTCTACTCATCTTTTCTGTCTCCAACCCTGTTTTTTCCCTGACTCTCCTCGTTCTGTCTTTCTATCGCTCTCTCTAGGAGTGTGCAGATAAAGAGTCTCAGATTGAAAGGTCCTTGCGGGAGAGAAAAGCTGCAGAGGAGGAACTGGAGAAGGTATGTATGAAAGTAGCAGAAGAAGAAGTTAGATCCAGAGTTTAGTGTGTGATGATATGGTTTTATGAATGGGCTAAGGCGGTACTATTGATTCTTTTTAATGCTGCGTGATGTGTTTTTCTCCTAGGTGTATAAGGAAGGTAGGGCAGAGCCAGAGTTCAGGAAGATTGATGCCCTTCATCAGAGGTGTCTGAATGCAGAGAGGATGAAGGAAGACATGAGCCTCACTCTACAAAGCACCCAGAACAAACTAAAAAAGATGGACATGGAGTGAGTGCAATATTTAATACTTAGTATTAAAGGCTGGAAGTTAGGTTATCCACCTTTACTCCATTCCTTCTCACATCCCAGAGCACTCAGAATGGCAGGGAGTGTTGCCCATGTGGCTCTATCTGCTGCCAATAATAACGGTGGTTTGAAAATTAACATTTTGTCCTTGTCTCTGTCTTTTTCTCCTCTTTCCTCCTTGATCTATCTATCCATCTGCAGCTACAGTGAGGAGCTGTCCCGGTGCCAAGAGGAAGTGCAGCGCTTGCAGGGCTCTCTGACTGCAGTCCGGGACGACTGTGTTAGCGTCAGTGAGGAGCGACTCCACCTGCAACAGGAGAACTTGCAGCTCTGCAGGGAGATGGATGAGCTGCGCAAGGCCATGCTGCTGGTCCAAAAGAAGGCCAAACAACAGGTAACTATAGAAACAGAAAGGAGTGACGGAATCAGTGCCCTCTACAAGAACAGTTAGAAAAGACACATTGAAGTAAGAGTGAAGTTGGAGTTTGGTAGTAAACGAAGAAAGTGAAGGAAATGACACTGCAACAAGTGCAAGTATATGAGGCCATTCTTACTAGAATGATGAAAAAGAAGAATATAATAGGAGGAAGGCTGTGGAATAAATGCAAGGGGAGAAGAGGAGAGACAATCTGCTAAAGGGTTATTCCAGCGATTTTGTCATGCTCTTCCATGAATTTCGGGGACTTTTCAGAAACAGATTAAAATGAGGATTAAAAGTTGATAATTATTCGCAAAACAGCAAACATGAGCCAGACACACGGTGCACTGTAATCACCAATCAGCTCTGAAATCTTCTCAAATCAGAGTTTCATCCAAGGGTTTGCCCCCCACTGCTCTTTGCCAATAAGCAGAAACACAAAGCACAGTTTAGGCTGATGGCAATGACATTAGTTTTGCAGGTATTTGGTCATCAACAAAAGTATTGGACAAGTTCAAATTTTGACCTGACGATGACTCGATGATAAGTTAATACAAGTCATCCTGAGAGGAACATGCATGTATCACGACCAATTTCTTGGCAATCCAGCCAATAGTTATCCAGACATCTCACAAAAAAGCCCAATGTCCTTCTGTTAAATGAAATTTCACAGGATAAGAGAACACTCTGGGTACCATAAATGTCTTCATGGAAATCCATCCAACTCACTAAAACTCAGAGCGACCATTGGAGGACCATGATTGTCTGTACGAAAACATTTGTTGAGATATTTTCAGTCTGGACCAAAGTGGTCGAACATTTGAAAAAGCCACTCCACTAACACGGCTTGAAGAAAGTCGAAATTGCTGCAGCAGAAGCCAAAATATCCTGACTTTTAGCCCCAAGTGTGGGTTAACTTTCAGAACCCCTGCATCTTACAATTCTCATAATGCAACTCAATATCATCTTTTGTTAGACCCCCTGTCTTTGAAGTGCTGAGATCTTTTCAAGATGTTATTTTCTCAGACTCCCTCTAAAGCCACAAAAGACAGTGGGGTAAGAAAAATGTATTTGTTCAGCCTGCTGCTCTGAAGTGTTGTCAGACAACCATTTTGATCAACAGCAGAAGACCCATTAGTGGAAGAAATGCTTGCATTCAAGGTGGTGTGAAAGTTGGCAGAAGTTAATACATGGTTCACATACAAGTCATGCTTTCATAAAGTGATGTTACTGACTGGTAATGTAGAATTAAATTTTATTAGTTCACACAAAGCTGGATATGCGAGTCTTCTTTATCCAGTTGAATGAATCTCGGACCAGCAGGGCAACCTTATGTCCACAGACCTCCTCACTCCGCTGCCCTCCTCCAGGTGTCACAGGTAGAGCAGGAGTACAGTCTGAAGGAGCAGGGACTTGACGCACGGGTGAGGGAGCTGGAGGAGAGCGGCCGAAGCACCAGTGCTGATCTGACACGCCTCCTTACAGCACAGCAGAAAAGTACTCAGCGCTGGAAAGAAGAAGCCAAGAACCTGGTCCAGGCCTTTGAGACTAAAATCACAGGCCTCAAGTAAGAGTCTTTAAATGTAGATTTAACATTACCAAAGAAAGGAAAAAAAGATACAAAACATGAGCGGAGAATCTTAAAATAGATGGGGAACATAAATGAAAATAATAGGCCGCTCTAACAACAATTTTTTTTTTTTTTTTGGGGGGGGGGCTTTTTATGCCTTATACGACAGGACAGTAGAGAGACAGGAAATGGGGAGGCTGAGAGGGGGAATGACATGCAGTAAAGGCCGTCCGATTCGGGACTCGAACCGGGGCCGACTGCAGCGAGGACTGTAACCTCTACACATGGGGCGCCTGCTTAAAACACTACGCCACACGACGCCCTAACTAACAACAATTCTTAATGTGGATTTACTGGGTATTTTTCTTGTGTAGATAAATGTGAAGCAATGTGGTGCTGAAAAAGAGCAAACATTTTTCTGGTTAAATAAAACCTGCAAAATGAGCCATACAGTGATAACCAGTCTAATGGAAACTACTGAGTAACTGACAGGCAACAGAAGTTCTTATCCCCAATAAGAGATTATTTTAAATAAGATTAAATATATTCATTAATATTTAATACAGTACTCACACAAACTGTCTTTATTGAATCCTACTGATACCTTACTGTTTTTTTTTATTTCATAAAACATCAACACAAACACTGGATCAAAGATTACGCAACAGCTAAGGTGGAACACCAAAAAAATTCTGATGACAGTTGAAACAAAAATTGCCTTACCTCTTGAACTTGTTTTGCCTTCAGCGACAGCTGTACTGCGCTGAGATGTATTGGAAATATTGAACATACTGACACATTTGAAAATAAAGATTTATACATGTTTTTGTCTCTGTGAGAGGCAGCTTGGCTCTTATCTTCTTTTTTCAATGTTTCTTTCAGGGCAGAGCTGAATCGGCAGAAGCAGCGTTCACACGAGCTGGAGATCACGCTTGAAACAGACCATCATACCATTGCTGAGGTGTGTAAATGATTACACACCACTTTATTTCTTGTACTGGAGAATTTACTAAGAGGATATCGTGACAGATCTTCAAAACCTGGTCTTATAAGGGGAAATGTAAGATGTTAATCCTGCACTGCAGGACATTGTCTTCTTCCTGATGGGAGGAGCTGCCCTTTGCGGTTCAGGCCTATTCAGCTAATGTGAGCCTCTGCAAATATCAGCCCACCGTTGGAGTTAGGTAAAAACTCCAACGGTGGCAGGTAAAAAAAAAAGGCAAGAAGCAGGAGGCCTTTTACTGGAAACCTGCAATATTAGCATTAGGTGCGGCATCAAGTAGCATGAAAGTTGGGAAAAGGTTAACTGTATGCCGTTCATACTATGCAACATTTTGTACTCCATATATATGAGAAATAATACATATTTAGTTGCAAATGGGGTGAGATAAGGGTGACGAGAATGATGAGAGCTTACACAAACATCTGCGATTCTCGGGCTAATTTATAGTTTCAGAGAATGTGTGACCTGAAACAAGTCCAGAAGCAAAGGAGCGATACTAATTAACAATATAAAGATTCATAGACAGTTTCTGCATGTTTTTAATGCCAAGTCCACATCTATAAACAACAGCCAGAAAAGTATGCCTATGATAATGGATAGTGAAAACTACCCATTATCTGACTTCATTTAACTAATTGGTATGTGTGTGTATGTGTAGTATGAAAGGCAGCTTGCAGAGTATCAAGAGAAGACGAGTCGTCTCCAGAGACGACTGACACAAGCTGAACAAAGGGCAACTACCGCTACACAACAGGTATAGGTAACTATGTGTTTTGTGTGTGGAGGTGGTGACATTGTGGGATTTTTACATGGAGAAATAAGTATTTTTCATTGATCACTCAAGTTTTTTATCTGTATTTTTTTAACAGCTGACTATACTGGCATCGCAGAGAAGGAAAACAGCCACGGTTGATCCATAGACTGTATAATGGTCACTCATCACTGTGCTATAGGACAAATAATGTAGCCACATGTTAAGAGCACTTTGTTCATTTTGGTAAGGTGATATCAACATTTTGACCTAAGGCATAAGACAGTTATGCTGTTGTCAGTGCTCTGGTGATTAAATGGCAGATGCAAGTTTCACTTTTTGTTTCAAAGGTTTTCTGGTGCTTTGTATTTGTGAGGATGGAAAGATGTCCTATATGTAATGTGTAAAATGAACCTTTTTCTAATGACAAAATAAACACCTTCAAAATACATGGTAGTCTTTCATGTATGTATAGGAATATGGGTTTATTGGAATCAAATACTTTGTATCTTATGAGACATGTCACTGTAACTGTCTTGGTGCAAAAAAAAAAAAAAAACCTCAGTATGAAACCAAAAAACCTGCAACAGGCCTTTGTTTGGTTGCGTTGCATGCAGGGAGATAATTTTGTTGCTAGGAAACGGTAAACCTCTGCCCTAGGCCAGCAACCCTTGCAGCGCATGAAAGATCGTTTCATAAAGCTATAACGTTATAGTTGTATTAAAAACATTTTGGAGCTGAATAGTTGATACGGTAAGCATGTTTGGATACATTTTAAAGACAGTGCTTATTCAATTAGACAATGTTCTCATATTAACCAACTTGTAAAAGTCTGATAAAGTTACCGTTTGAAATAACGTTAACCAACGATAAACTGGGTTAACCAGCGTAACCAGTTTAGTTAAATAGGCCAATTTAGCTAGCTAATATCTACCTCATCCACAATCTCCTTTTACACAAATGTTCGTGTGTATTTTGTGCAGCTAGCGCTATGTGAATAAAAAAAAATGTAAATAATGTAGTGTGGTCACAAAAGGTTCTCAAATTTTGACTCAAGCTACCGATAAAGTTAACTGTGTAGCTAAATAATACAATTTGTCTTTAGTACTGACTTTACTTCAATCAGACGTTTCCACTGTACTAGTACTAGTACTACCCCTCCCCTGTCCTGCTGCCGAGGGCCTGTGAGGATACATGTCATGGCCGCTGCATCTCAGAGGGCCTCTCTGACGGGCCACCCGGGCCAATGCAGGGAACATGAGTCCAGAGGTAGGCCCAGCTAATATACGGCCTTTTAAGTATTATAAAAATATGCTAGTTAAGTCTTACGTGTCATATAGCTACTTTATAACCAAGTATTTGTAAGTCAACTATTTAATGAAATGAAAGTAGTAAACTTAAAATTCCACTTACATACAGTCCCAGAGCAGCATCATAAGCTCCCTGAACTACAGAGCCCCACCATCCTGCCAAGGCCTCCAGTCCGTGTGAAAGACCCACAGGTAAAAACATTGCAAATTAAGATCAAACTCAGACAATATGAAATACCATCTACTATACACAGAATTTAGTACTTCTCATACTATGGCCTTTATGTTAGCCTCGGCTCAGGCTTAAGGTAATTAATGTATATTGATATGGATCTTCTCTTCCCCTTGATATAGGCTGTGCTGAAGAGACGAGTAACATGCAAACAACCCAGTCTCAACCACTTAAAAGCCCGTGAGCAGATGTTTTTTCCAGGCTGGTGCATTCAGCCACCTCCACCTCAACATACAGTGCAGCCACACAGGCGCCGTGAAAAATTGCCTGTCCACCTACCTCCGCTGCAATCCACTACAATGGTCAGTGACAGACATAAAAAAACGTAGCATTTATTAAAATAGTATTGGGAAAATCAAGCTCATCATGCAAATGGTTGACAAAGCTTTTGTTAAAGCCAAAAAATCATCATTAATTTCCTTTAAATTAGCATTTACAAAAGAAAAATCATCTTAACTTGTGTGTCTCAACTGCTCCTCCACTCTTCATTTGTCCCAGGATGTTGTATCAAGCCCTAGTCCCCCAAAACGGCCCTTTTCCATTAAGGGTCGTGGACTTCTGGATACTCCTTCCAGAGTTCAAATTTATGAGTACAGTAAGGATGACATTTTGTCGATCAACGATGAAGGTGTGCTATCTGTATGTGAAGACGAGTTTGACTTTACAACCCTTGAGCGTTGGGAAGAAGAGTACAACTCCTACTGCAAGGTGATTCGCATCCCCTTCTTTGCCCTCTTCAAAAAGTGGAAACCTTTCTACGTCTGGCATGCCAAAGTTCGGGCCAAGAAGATTCATTTGGCCAGGGAGTCCCTCCGAAACAGTTTGTTCATTGTTAGTAAGGTACGTGAATCAAGGATTAAATTTTGTCTCAATCTGTCTTAATGAGCTTGAATATGGAATACCATACACTAATGGCAATAGTATGGGAATTCTGTTGTTATTAACATGTGCAAATGTCATACAGTCTCTGAGTCCTGCACTGATAGATATCAGGAAAATGTGTTACCAAATCAGTGACACCGGCTTGTTTCGCATGGAGAAAAAACACACTTACACGCTGCAGGAGTTCCAGGACACCCTGTTCAAACAACAACAAGAGGTGCGCTTGTACATTCATATAAAAATTGATCCAGATGTTTGATGGGTACATATATACATTTTGTACGTCTTTGTATATGTCTTCAGAAACTTATTGCCCTCATTTATTTATTATTGTCAGATTTTGAATGACTTGGAGAAGTTTCAAGACCTGGTAAAGGAAGTGACAGTTTGTGCCTGTCACAACTACTGGTTGGAACCTCGATCCGAACCTAAAAAAAGAGGTGTGTACATACAGTGTATATGAACACACTTCAATGTACTTCCATAGACCACAGTGTTAAATGTTTGATAGTACACTCTGTTTAACACAGAGGATGACAAGGCCAAGAAAATGATTGCGCAGATTGACAAGGCTTTTCTCTCTAATCGCCTTATCTGGTGAGTAATTGTCTTGAATTTGCTCCCCTTTCATGCCTTGAGGTCTCTTTCTCTATTTGTGTAGTTGTTGACATACCCCCTCCCATTTTCTATTTAGTGAAAGACATTTTTACATGTTATAGTTGGAAAACACAGGTGCAATAATGAAATAAATGATGACTGAATTCTGCTCGGATAATGAGGCAAGATTGGGGTTAAATACAACAGAGCCATAGTTAATGTTAGTAGTATCACCTGTGCTTTCCCTACAAGTCTGACAAGTCTGGATGCCATTAATCAGACACGTCTATCACATGAATCCCGTCCAACACTTCTGTCTCTCACCTATCCAGCTTCTTCCGTCTTGTTGACTATTTGGTTGTCAACACCTTGCACTCCTTATTGGTGAATGCAGTGGCCAAACTACTGGCTGTGCTCCAGGAGCAGGTACACCGAACGCCCAGCCATGCCATCATTCAGAGCTGGAACCAACACTCTGACGCCATCACTGACTCTGGGGATCAAGAGATGGAGAGGAAGGTAGGGCATTGTTTCAGTTTTTCACTGTGAAACCATTGTAATAACTGTATCCGCCAAGCACCAGCATTTCCAGCAGACACAGACCAGTATTCAGTTTGGTTCTTTTGGTTGGTGTGTGTGTTTTTATTATAGTCTGTGGAGTCAGAAGCTCCCCACGTCCAACCTATGTTCATCTCTGAGCTGATACTGGAGACAAATGCTTTGACCTACAAACCCTCTGGGGAAGACTTTCAGGTCTGTTTCCCAAATTGTTATGAACTGTTACACTTTAAGTTATTTATTTTCCATGAAATTCCTATCTACAGTATACTCCTAAACAGAATGTGTATGTGTGCGTTTTTCCTTGTATTTCTTGTTTTGCAGGAGACTATTGCAGAGGTCATTGACCGATTTGAGAAGACAGTGATGTCAGTTAATACTCTTACGGCAGCTCTTGATTTTGATTCACTGACACAGTTTGAAGAGTTTGAGGTAGTAAAAACAAATGTCTCTATTGAGGGTAACTTAGCTGTTAAATGTTAATGTTTTTGATATGTGAATAATATTAAAGTATGATGAGATTTTATGCTGGAATTAATCTGTGATAGAGTGTGTGTTTTTATGTGCGTTTGTAAACTTTCAGATGCCGAAAAATAAATTTAAAGATGGCCCCAGTTTGGAATTCATCATGGAGACTGATGGCCACCTTCAAAGCATCATCAAAAACATCAAGGTTGGTTTTTACTTTAGCTTGTTTTCTATCTCTGGATATTGTACTGTCTTTACAGTGCTGTATAAGTATGGGCCTGATTTGTTTTTCCCCTTAGGAATCACTGCAGTTTGCCTTTGATGCAGCAAAAGTGTACTCACACACCTTTGAGCGTTTTCGACTGTTCTATAAGGAGAACGAGAGTCTGGATCTGGATGTGATGCGGCAACAGGATCATGGTAATGTACAGTACATCAACATAGCCATTATTTTAGTAACACATCTCCCACTCACAACACAAAGAGCAGTTCAGAAAAGTGCTGTGTTTTTCTTTGTTTTTGACATGACTGGTTAGCAGATGTACTGGTATTGGAAGTGTATTTATTACGATTAAAAACATTTATAACACTGACAACTTAAACCAGGGCCGTTCCTTTGATATATCATCAGTCCAAACAGGATGTTTTTGTTTTCACGTTTGTAGTTTTATTTCAATAAGACAATCTGGTTGCAAAAAATATTTGATATAAGTTATTATATTGTAATGCAATTGAGAACATGCTGTTTTTGAAATATTTCCTTGTAGGTGCATTAAACACTTAGAGAAAGCTCCAACATCTGAGATGTGAGATCATGTTGCCTTCAGAAAATCAAACCCCACTTCATAATTTTACCACAGTTAAATTCACTTCACTTAGGGGCCACTAATTACAACTCATAGGTGTGAATTTTTCAAATCAAGTGTAGGTGTAAATGTATATATACACTAATCTATATGAAATCATATGACCCAGCTGGTAACACGGGTTTATTAATAGTAAACTCTCATGTATTTTTTCCATTATGTGATAACTGTTTTATTAGTGCACATGTTGGGAAACATATTCGGAGAGAAAGACGGAAAAGCCATAATGGCAGAAAATGTTGGAGGGGAGGAGGGCAGGGTATGAAAATGAATGCACCTTTAGGTTTACATTTATGTCCTTTTTTTCCTTTATCTTGTGCAGTTGTGGCAAATGAAATACTTTCATGCTAGTCTATCTTGAAAAGCAGAAGAAAATAAAACATACATAAGTTGTAGTTATTGGATAAAGCATGCAAAGTAAAACGTATGGTTGTTTTAGACTGATGACTGTTGACTTCATTTCACAGGTTTGTCATTCTTTGGAAAAGCACTGGAGTTACATCACAATGAGCATAAAGAAGCCTTTGCCATCCAACAGAAGAGAGATCTCGGTTTATTGTTGGTGGACAAAACGAAGCTCAAAGAGAAGCTTGTGTCTTCTCCCCTTTGCTGTCTGGAGGTGAGAACAAGGATATGTGTGCACAGATGTTGCACATACAGAAATATAGCCCTATTCTATAGCTATATGTCTGTAACTCACTCTGAGTTATATTATTAAACTTAGAGTGAGTTACAGTTTTTGACCATGACAAACAACTGATTCAAACAAGAGGGCAATGAGGCCTTTCTGTGTTAATTAAACCTCACTGAAATGGAAATAAAAGCAATGTCCAGTCTAATGAGTGATCTAATGGAAGAAATACTTTGTACGAATCATTGCTTTGCTCTGAATCTCTGCTCCAGGTCATCAATGAGATACTCACCCAGCTGGCTAAGAGGAAACTAGATGCCATGATTGCTGAGGCTTGTGAAGCTCAGTTTAAACTAGAATTCAATCCTTCTACTACAACCGAATTAGCCAACTCACTCATATTCTTGGATGAGATACAGGAGAGGGTAAGACATACATTACATGTTAATAGCGGTTACTTTAGCAATCATGTGTTTTTACCAAAACTAAGAAAACAAAGGTATTTTACAGTATACTGTCATCAGCCCAGCCTCTTTTCTTCTCTTCTGTCCCCTTCCCCATCTCTCTACACTTTACCTTTTTCTATTTGACTCTGTCCTGTATACACGCTACTTTTCCCCTTTCCTTTTCTCCCTCTTAACAGATTACAGTGCTAGAGCAGGAGCAGGAAACAGTGTGTCAGATGTATAATCTGATTAACATGTATTCAATTCCCACGCCACCTGAGGATCTGGTCGTTTTTGCCACCTTGCAACCCACCATTAACTCACTGCGCAGCATCTTTGATGAAGCAGAGAAAAAGAGGGACTCCAGCATGGACATGTTTTGCACTTCCCTAAGCAAGGACATAAAGCAGCTGAACCATGACGTCAAGAAAATCAAGCTTAAGTCACTGGTACAATGGAAACCTTTATTATATATTTACCACCTAAGAATAAATAGTCTAGGACTTTACAGTGTTATCATTCTACAGATGTTCTTGCCCCATTTTTAGTTGACTGCTTTGTGCTGTTTTTGGAGGATCCACAAATCTTAGATATCAATGCAGATTCCTCCAAAGTGCGTCTGCTGCTGGGGGAGATCCAGATATCTATAGATGAGATACAGGCCCGGGCTTCCACATACACTTCCTACCAGAAGAAATTCAAGGTGCTGTAATGCTTTAGATTCTATCTGTAATTAAAAAATAATACACCCATAAAACACACCAAATCATAAAATTGTTTTGTGTTGGGAAAAAGATTATATTTCTGTATTATCGACAAACAAGCCCACTAACCCAACCCAAACCCAACCAGTTTTCCCTCTTTACATAAAGGTGGAGGTGACCAAATTTGACGCGCTGGAGAAGTTAACTGGAGAGTTCAAACTGATGCAGCTGCTGTGGGACTCTCTAGAGGAATGGGACTCTCTCCAAGATGGGTGGCGGCAGGTGAGGTCCACCTAACACGACTTCATTGTACTGTATGTGTCAGCCTGAACAAGCATACAGTATAATATACAGACACATGTAAGCAGCCCTTCCTCTATTCTAAGCTCAACTTTATCCTTCCATGTTCTCTCCTCCCCAGAGTGCACTTGAGCAACTGGACTTGGAGCAATTAGGCTCTCAGATGACCAAATACAGCAAATATGTCAACCAGCTGGAGAAGGGCCTGCCACGTAACAATATCGTGCCCAGTCTTAAGGCCAAAGTAGAAGTCATGAAGCAGAGGGTGAGTCTAAGAATGTGTTTTGTGGTGATTTACATTAATATGTGTAGTTTGTGGCATAAATAACAAAATGAACTTTTAACAAATCTAATTATGATATGATAACACACTAAAATGTGGATATGACTGCTTTGTGTTTCTAACTAAACGGTATTCATGTGTTTTACTTCAGCTTCCTGTGATCACTGATCTGCGTAACCCATGTATGAAGCCAACACACTGGAAGATTCTGGAGTCAACTGTGGGGACCGACCTGAATGCCGAACAGCTTACTGTGGCTGCTTTGGAAGAGTTCAACATATTCTCCTATGGCACAGAGATACAAGAGGTAGCATATAAATGGACATGCAATATGCCATACACTACTTGCATTGACTTTAACTTACTTTTTTTGACCTCAGAATGGGGTCAAGCATAGAAGTACACAAGTGGACACAAATACAAAGGCTGGTTATACATTATATCTTTTAAGTTTGACCTTGATAAACAGGACTAACACAAGCCTTGAATTTCAGGTGTCAGGACAGGCTTCAGGAGAAGCATCAGTAGAGAACATTATTACAAAGGTGCGTGGACTCCCTAAGATATGCATACAGATGTTATATGCCCATCTTAATCTACTGAAGAAACTGCACTAGATGTTAATCCTGTTTGCTTATAATAATGCCATTTTGTGCCCACATATGGCAATTTGATGCCTTAAACGATTCAGCAATTACCTCTGCAAATACAGAGATTTCTGTCTTTTAAAATTCAATATATGGCACCTACTTTTTGTTTCGGAAACAATAGTCACCATCACATTTTACCCACTTAAATAAGCATGAGTGCTTCAAGTAAATCACACAAAATTTTGTTCTCAACCCAAAATAAGGCACAGTCAGTATTGGGTGATTTATGGCTAGTGGATGGTGACATGTGGTGTGTCCATTGGTTGCAACATAGTTGATATTAATTATAGACAATTAAAATCTGTTCCTCCATTCTGCTGTAAAATCATTGCCCGCCATAGCAGCTGCCAGTAATGAAGAGAAAGCTAATTTTTTTTGTGTTTTTTTTTTTTGGTAGTTGCAGATTTGCAAATCATGACCAAATATATGGCACAACAAACAGTCTGTCAAAGATAGAAGAATTAATGTTTTGTTTTTAAAAGAACAATTTGTCATTTGGGGAAGTATTCTTTGCTTTCATGCCAAAAGTTAGATGAGCAGATTGATACTGCTCTTATTCCTGTCAGGTAAATATGAGACTAGCCAAGAGATGATTAGCTTAGCTTAGCATAAAGGCTAGAAGCAAGGGAAAGCAGCTTACCTGGTTCTGTCCAGAGATAAATAATCTACCTCCCCTTCATCAAATAAAAAAGGTGTAACGTATTAATTAGCATCCTTTTACCTTGGCCTTGTTACCCTCACACAGAGTCAGGTTAGTTTTCCTGCATCTTCCAGTCTTTATGCAGAGCAAAGCTAATTGGCCAGGGACAGATAAGAACTTGGCTGCAATGTTCTTTTTTAACCAACAAACTATCCATACATAATATAAATTTGACAAAATCAAAAGACTTTGAGCTTGTAAAGTGATGTTCACAAATAATTACAAAGTTTGTAGTTATAAAACTAACCTTTGTAAACCTGTTCATACATCTTTATGGCAGATGACCGAAGTGGGTTTATTTATATTTGATGATGCTGTAGAAAATAATGATAAACATTTAATGTACTGTGTATATATGCAAATCCACCTGGGTCACAGAGGAGCCATCATCCATGCCATTGCCCATATTGAATATCTACTACACCTTTCAGATAAGGGAACCACTAGTCCTCTATGTTTTGTGACTGGATTGTCATTGTCCAATCCGATTCAGGTGTAAAAACAAGGTCAAAATTTGTACTTGTCACTTGTAAGAGGTTTATGCGCAGTTTCCTTCTCTGTATCTGTGCACAGATGCTCACAAAAGCCTTTTTTTTTTTTTACACCTGAGAGATGAATAAAGTTGTACTCAAGGATTAAGTCTTCCTAATTGGAAGTTAGTATGAAAACAGTGCACATTGGTATCTAGACCTCACGCTTGATGAGTGATGCACCATTGAGACAGCTACAGTATGTGTGCAAGATAGAGTTGTGTTGGGAGTCCAGACTTGTCTCTTGTGCCACACCACTCTAGCCATGAGTTAAGTCCAGTGTCACTGTGTCACCACTATTGGCCTTCATGTCTGTGGGAGAATACACACACGACACACACATGCAGAAAAGCACTTACTGAATGCATCACTGTGAGCCCATGTTGTTTAACCTCTGCCCTCTCAATGAGCCATGCAGGTGGAGGATATGTGGAAGACCGCAGAGTTCACTGTTCTGTCTCATAGTGACTCTAAAGAAGTGTTCATCTTGGGAGGCACAGATGATATCCAGGTAGTAACATGTAGCACACACATTTTCACACAGTCTTTTGTAACACACTTCTAGTCTTTCTGATCTAATCATCTAGTTGTGTTCATTTGTGCGTTTCCATGTTTCTTTGCTGTGTAGGTACTCCTGGATGACAGCATTATTAATGTGGGCACGGCGGCATCTTCTCGCTACGTAGCACCCATCAAGCTCAGGGTGGACAAATTGCTGAGACAGCTGACCCTCTTCAATCAAACACTAGTAAAGGCTTAGAATAGATACTATGCCATATAGATATCATTGCATAGAATAAGCTTTCATTTGGCTGCAAGTGACTGTTCTCTGGATATTAAATGCATGTCTGCCTCAGCTAAATGCAGAGTTTGACTTTGGATTTGGCCTCAAATGTAATGCAGTAGCTCTCCCTACTGGCTGTAGAAATAATTATGTTTTGTTAATATTTATTGAGTCACATATTTCAGTTAATGTAAAGAAAGACAAACTATCATATTTAAGACATAAATGTATTCATATTATTAATTTCCTCTACCTCTTTAATTCTCCCTCACCTCACACCCTCTGCCCCTTTTATCCCTTCCTTTACAGGATGAATGGCTTATATGCCAAAGGAACTGGCTATACCTAGAGAGTATTTTCTTAGCTCCAGACATCAAGAGGCAGCTGCCTGCGGAGTCCAAGATGTTTCTTAAGGTGGACAAGTCGTGGAAGGAAATCATGGCGAGGGTCAATAAGATGCCCAGTGCCCTTAAAGCAGGCACACAACCTGGTAGGTGTTCTTACAGAATGAAAATGGACAGACAAAAAGATGTGTATATGTGGAGACAGGCAGACACACAAGCACACCTGCACTTACTAAGGTAAACATATTCACACACTGCATTGAAACTTGTCGTTTTATCCTACACAGACCTGCTGGAGACTTTTCAGCACAACAATGTTCTTCTGGATGAGATACAGAAGTGCCTGGAAGCCTATCTTGAGTCCAAGAGAGTAATCTTCCCCAGGTACACACATGCTTTGTTTGTTACATATTAGAAAAGCACATATACATATATATCATACTTTTACTTATTTTTACTTCCTTTTCTTGATTAGTAGTTTTCCTTGTGCACAAATTAGATTTGAAATTTAAGGGTATAGTATGTTGCTTTGCGTTTTCCCTACTGAACAGGTTAACAGTTATTTCTCTGATTATTTCTTCTGAGTAAGCACTGAGTGATAGACACTATGGCTGATGTGTAGTGTTGACTGCTCTCATATTCATTTTTTATCTGTCCCCTGCAGGTTCTACTTCTTATCCAATGATGAGCTACTAAAGGTCTTGGCCCAGACAAGAAACCCCCAGGCTGTGCAGCCTCACCTTAGGAAGTGTTTTGATGCCATTACCCGGCTAGAGTTTGCTTTGCTGCCTAAACAGCATTCCAGTGCTTCAGGAATGGTGCTGGATGCTGGAGAACAGGAGAACATATACAGCAAAGACATCCTGTGTATGGTTTCTCCTGAGGGAGAGAAGGTCAGGTTTGAGTAACCTTAACACTTTTGGTCATCATGCTCTCTGATTGTGTTTTACTCCCCATGTTCTCTTGTTTCAGTCCTTGCTGAGAATGACAGCGAGTGAGTGGGAAGGAAAAAATACACCCTTACGCCACTTTGCTCACTGGACAAACTTTAACAATAGTTAACCTTGTCAACCGTCTTGAGTTGACATCACTTTCCTCCTACTTTACAACCCTAAAAAGAGTGGTAAAGTAGATTCTAAAATTATACAAAAACGCTATAAAAAAGCTATAATTGAGGCTGTAAAAGTGGACATGCCAAATTCTGAGTTGCATTGATTAAAAAAAAAATTAATTAGGTTTTTCTTTTTCTTTTTTCTCAGAAATTACACATTTATCAAGAATGTTTTGGTTTTTCACAAACACAAGAAACTTGTACAGAAGCTAATTCCAGTCTACCAAACTAGCTGTGCTCTGAGTTTAGGTTTCTTAGCATCTAGCTGAAAACCAGTCTCTCCTCATTTATAAATTAGAGCCCCAGCAATCATTGTCATGTATGTTTGTGACATCTTGAATTCTGCAAAAAGGATGATGAAACATTTTTTAGTGAACAGGCAATTTTGCTTGCACTGATTGCTCAGTCACACACTGCGTAAGACATAGGGCTTGTCAGCAATGACTACAATGGGTAATTAGTTATCACCTTTGCAGTCCCTCTATCACAAAGAGCAAATAAAGGCATCATAATGAACTCTTAATAAATAAGACAAACCAGCTGTAATCATGTCCTTAACTGTTACGGATTTTGTCCTTCTGTGTATAGGTGAGTTTGACTAAAGGTCTGAAGGCACAAGGAAATGTGGAGGATTGGCTTTGCAAGGTGGAGGAGGCTATGTTCTCCTCACTAAGACGCCTCAGCAAGGCTGCCATTGCAGACTACCAGATGAAGTCTAGGGAGGAATGGGTGGTGGCTGGACATCCATCGCAGGTACATAGACACACACACACACACACATTGGTGCGTTTCAAACTTGTTGAGAAACAGGCTTGTGTGCTAATGTGTGTATAGTGTTATACCTACTGGCTTTACATGGGTAAATGTCAAAACATTACATATAGTTCCCAGTAAAGTACACTTTTACTTTTACACTTTTATAAGTTGCATCTATATTTACATTTATAATTATTGTAATTCTATGATTCTTCACTTACCATTGTGTAAAGCTGAGATAGATTTTGCAATTGATTTTTATCAGTAATGCTTTGTGCTCAAGTCTCCTTTTTTAAATAAAGGTATTTAGCATCAGTTTGCGTGTATGTCCACCAGGTGGTGCTGACCATCTCACAGATGATGTGGTGCAGGGACATGGATGCCTGCCTGGAGGGAGACCACGACCACTTTGCTGCCCTGCAGGAATTTGAACTCACCAACTTTGATGTAATCCTCACTAATTACTTTACTTATTGTCCTTATTATCTGGTTTTTGTCTTCATCATCTGGTTAAAAAGTAGATTTGACTAAATAAATCTACACTTTATGCCCAGTTATTTTCAACTTTTACTTGAACTTTCTAACTCAAGAATGTTTCTGTGGTTGTGTGTTTGTATATTTTCCAGAGGCTTAATGCCCTGGCAGCATTGGTCCGAGGACAGCTCCCTACTTTACATCGTAATATCATCACTGCCCTCATCACCATCGATGTCCATGCCAGAGACATTGTCACCGATCTAGTTCGGCAGAAGGTACAATAGTGCAGTTTTAGTGCAGTTGTGCAAATGTACACAAACAGCATCAAGCATCTTGTATCCGTGTCTATTCTTGGCTTGGTCTGACAGGTGCAGGAGTTGACTGGGGATTTTCATGTGAGATTTGTAACAACTCTCCACCTGAAAGTGACCTCAGCTTTCTTTTTCAGGTGGACACAAGGTCTAACTTTGAATGGCAGAGACAGCTACGATATTACTGGGACTTAGACCTGGACAACTGTGTAGCCACAATGGCTCTGTCCACTTACATTTATGGCTATGAATACCTGGGAGCCTGTCCGCGGCTGGTCATCACACCACTCACGGTAACACAAAATATAACATTAAAGCTATGTAAACTGGAAACATTTTTATCATCAGTTACACAAACGTTCAGGGTTGGCAGATGTTCATAACCACATAACCACCAGAAACACGGAGTTCCATGTGTTTATCTGTTATCCTGTTGAATTTTTCTGTTGTGTTCAAATAGGACCGTTGCTACCTGTGTCTGATGGGGGCTCTTCAGTTGGACTTGGGAGGTGCACCAGCTGGGCCAGCAGGAACAGGCAAAACAGAGACCACCAAGGACCTGGCCAAGGCCCTGGCCATACAGTGTGTGGTCTTCAACTGCTCAGATGGGCTTGACTATAAGGTCAGCCATGACACTCTCTATTCATCTATAACCCACATTTATATGCTCCTTTGTTACAATTTCTGTTTCTTTTTTTGCTTATTTTCCATTCAGTACTTAATAATGTGTTCCATCACCTTCACCTACATGTCCAGCATTCTATTTTTTCTCAGTAGCTTTCTGCCACTGCATGTGTTTGCTCTGTTGGAATTTACTGTGGAAGGTTGTCTCACTCTAACAGTACCTACTGAGCGATGCCTTTAGATGGCACTCTTGCAAAAGCCTTCCATCCTGTGCCAGTTAAAGCACTGATACACTATACAGAGCCTTAGTTGTGAGCTGATAAAACATTACCTCAGTTCAGATTTGATCCTTTCCTCTTTGTTTTTTAGGCAATTTTTCTGTAACTTGGTCGCTCATTTGAGGAACATAAGTCAACTGTATGTGTTAGGAAGGCATCTGTCTGATGACAGGTGTTATATTTGGCTGATAATGGCCTAAAATGTGCAATTTGTGTTTATTTTGTTATATTCACATTTTAGTGGAAGGCATAATCTATGAGCTCAATCCTAACAAATTAAAATCAGAAATTCATAACACAGGATTTGATCCTGCTGTCACCCCTGAATTAATTGATAAATGATCAGTTAACAAACACACAAAATTAATGTATTTTATCCATAGGTAAAATCCTGCAATTATATATGAGAATATACCTGTATTTTATAACCCCCAAAACTTTAGCTTGGGCCTTTGACCATGAGACCTAATGTGAATTCTAGTTTAATGTTAAATGTGTTGTGCTGTGTCTTGCATTGCAGTGAGGCTGGAGTTGGTAAATGTCAAAGCACATACTGACAAGACAGCTGTAAAGCTATTCTCTCTATGTCTGCTGTAGTTAGTTATTGCCAGAAGACACCTGAAGTTTAATAGAGCTGGACCAGGCTTTAATTTAACAGGGCTGGTATCACAGTCGTCTCTGGTTTCATGTGTTAATGCTTTGTTCAGCTCCACTGTCTTCTTAGCCACATTTGACTGAAACATTTAATACCACGGTCAATGAGATATTAATACCTTTGAACTATGCTTTTTATGTCACTCGTGGAAGAGGTGCATATATAATGCATTTATAATGAAATTTACTGATACTGCCTTCCTCTTGCAGCTGCTTACATACACGCTGTGTTCACAAGCCAAAATGGCTGTCTTTTGCTCAGAAAGGTTAACACTTAAAGCAAAAGACTCCTCTTACTTTTCCAATATTGGTATTACTATTGTTATTACAGTTACTGTTACTTTTAACCAATTGCACTTGTCTCTTCCAGATGATGGGCCGTTTCTTCAGTGGACTTGCTCAGTCGGGAGCTTGGTGTTGTTTTGATGAATTTAACCGAATCGACATAGAAGTGCTCTCTGTGATCGCTCAGCAGCTCATAACCATAAGAAATGCTAAAGCTGCTAAGGTGCACCTGCACAGACACATATTTATACACCTTTAACTTTGTTTACAAGGTATTGTTTACAGACACATTGCATAACCGGAGAACAATTAAGGACATAGCTCTGCTGTCCTAAGCTGCTAAGAAACATTAAGTGACAAGCCTTACAGATCTCAAGAGTCAGTCATCCATTTGACACTTGATTCCACTGTACCAATTTGATGGCCTGGTATGATTTTATGACAAACCACAGAGCTTTGACCTATGTATTATTCTACAAGCCCATTTGAATTGCTAGCCAGTAAGACCATCAACTTGGAAGCACCACAGATTACCTATTTGTCACACATTTAAAGCCACACTTACTCAACTTGCCTTTGAAGATGTTTAAGACATCATCTGAACAACATCTCACTTAACTCTGTATGCTGTGCAGCTGTCAAGGTTTCGATTTGAGGGCCTCGAGATCAAGCTAGTGATGACTTGTGCCGCATTCATCACCATGAATCCAGGCTATGCTGGAAGAACGGAGCTACCTGACAACCTTAAAGCTCTCTTTAGACCCATAGCCATGATGGTGCCAAACTATGCACTCATTGCTGAGGTAACAGGCTCCTTGTGCCTTGTTATACTGGATATGCTTGGTTTTTTTCTCAACATAACAGTTTATCATTCCATTGTTTCTGTCGCTCCCTCCAGGTTATTTTGTACTCAGAGGGATTCGAATCCAGTAAGACCCTAGCGAGGAAGATGACCCAGATGTACAAGCTGTGCTCTGAGCAGCTGTCTCAGCAGGACCACTATGACTTTGGCATGAGAGCAGTCAAGTCTGTCCTGGTCATGGCTGGGTCAGAGCTTCACACTCATACATACACTGACACAAATGTGCATTCAGTTATAAAGGCAAACGAGCATTCACCTTTTCAGGAAAATCCCAACAGAACTATTGTGACTGTGACACACTTACAGATGCACACGCGTAAATATGTTCAGTATATGTAGTGTCAGTGTACATAGTGAGCTGTGAATGATTGTTAAATGGAAAATTTGCTGCCCAGCACATAGCTGTGATATGTTAGTCCACTGCAGAAACAGTTATCATCACTGAGTTAGATGATTGTGTTTGGTGTTGAGCTCTCATATATTCAGGAATTATTTTAATCAAATGAAAAAGAAAAAACATAAAAAGTTAAAATACTGCACCAGTGATGACTCAGATAAAAGAAAATAAGCACTAGTTTCACTGTGTGTCATGAAATTGAATGAAATTCCTTCGCTTAGTAAAATACCTCAGATGACTGAGTGTTGAGTCACATGAAGAGCAAGATTACATAAATTTAGAGACACAGTTGTTCCTGGTCTGCTTGAGTGCATAAAGTCATTTGAATGGATGCTCTTGACCATATGTAGTGAAAGTCATACTTTCGCCTGTTGGCTATTAGCTGAAGCTCAGGGAACTGTTGTAATTGGCTTGTGATGCATTTTCTGTCTTTGCCTAGATATTACTCCTCTGAGTCTGCTTGTTCCACACTAAACATTCATTATCTCCCGCCTTAATGTCTCTAATGTTTTTTTGAGTGGAGCCAGCTTGTTGTGAAGATCAGGTTGTGCAATATTGAATTAACAGCTCACATTGGCTGCTTATTATCTTTATTAGGGCCAAGCAGCAAAGCTGCATAAGCACTAGAACTGTAAGGTAAAAGGTTTTGAAATTTGGCACACTGTTTGGGGACACTTCCCTGATGCGTTTGACCAATGTTTATGTCTGTGCCTCAAATGCTCCAGCACCCCTAACAGGTCGTTGTAGGTCAAGTTGTAGGTATGTTCATGCATATAACTTTTGAACAGTATACCTGATTACCATTGGATCCCTTGGATCAAGCCCAGTGACGTCAATTTCTGTCATATTGGAATTTATGTTGTGTTTTCTTTGCTACTCTTCGGACAGACTTTGTCCAATCTTCACTAAAATACAGGTGATCTTCAGACCAAGTCCCAGAAATGTTATTACATGGATTTTTGATTTTAGATTAGAACGATTATAGCCAGTCGAAAATTAGCGGCAAAGGTGCCAAGTGAGTTATCAAGTCATATCTCAGCCAGTCTTTAATCTACTGACATGAAACTTGCTGTGAGTGCGTACAACCATGTCCTTGACAATGAAATCCAGTTTCCATGTCAATTCTGGCCTGCTGAGCTGCTTGGCCCCCACATGGCTGCTTGTAGCTAAATTTATATCTGTATTTGTTTTCCACTGATTATTTTGCCCATATAGTGATCATTTATTTCATTGAAATACAACAACTACTTTTGAAGAGTAGAACTGAAATTTGAGGATAAGGCAAAAAAACCACACCACTTGGTTTCAACAGTCTTTGGGATATCTTTATGATCAATAAAGCATAGTTTTTCAAATTGTATAATAATTATTTGTAAACTTTCAGTCACTCGGTTTACATGAAAGTCATATAATTTGTATCGTAACAAATTACGTAACGTGTGTGTTCTTAGGTCTCTAAAGAGAGATAATCCCCACCTGAGTGAAGATGTGGTTCTTATCAGAGCACTGAGGGATTCCAACCTGCCAAAGTTCCTCACTGATGATGCTGTGCTGTTTGGGTAAGCCTATTAGACTTTTTGATAAGGAAATTCATCTTACTTCATGATCTCCAAATGCAAAGATGCTGGAAAATAACAGGGCATTAGACATGATTGCCATCAAAAATAAGATAAGGTCTAAAGAATAAAAAATCTGTTTTATTTTGTTTGCATTGTTTCATGTGAAAACCATTATTTTTTTTATTTTTTTTTATGTATTATGCCACCCTACCCACCTCCACACCCACTACAGTGGTATACTGTCTGACCTGTTCCCTGGTGTGTGTATCCCTGACCATGACTATGGCGTGCTGCACTCCACCATCCTGGAGTCTCTGGTTAAGCGGAACCTGCAGCCACTGGCTAGCATGACCAAGAAGGTACAGTGCAAGAGGGAAAGTGAATTTATTGAGAATTTTCTAATAGTTATTTTGCTTTTGTGAAACACGTTGCATGTATTATACAGAGACTGTAAATGAAGATGGATGTAGCCTCCCTGGCATCACCCATAGGTTTCTTATGAGCAGTTTTGAAGCTCAGAGCTCGCTCCCCCATCGTTGCCATCTTGGCAGTGCCTGACTCTGCCTTATACCTAGCTAATCCAAAAATGGGCAGAGAGGTGGGGTGTGAGTGGGCCACTTCGATCATTGTGGCATACCTACGCTCCTGTTAGCATCATTAGCATCGTTAGCACAGCTGGGCATCTGGGCGTTTTGCTCGAAGGCTAACCCAGGGCTAATTAATTTCCTGGCTAATTCGCAAGTTAATAGCTAAGCTAACAAGCCAGGTATGGTGAGCACAGACACAGATACCTGCTAATTAGTGCCAACATATGAATAAAATAATACTAGAATTTCACTCACCTCAAAATATAGGAGCAAAGACTTCTGTTAGTCTATTAACTGCACAGCAAGCCATGTTATTTGTCTGAAATTTTCATGAAAAATCCTCCAGAAGGCACCAACACCGCAAACACAGCTGATAGGTCATGTTGACTCGAATTATCTGAGGTGACACCTACCAGTAGGACTGTGATGGCACCCACCTGCCACTCAAAGCAGTCACGCCCTCAATTATGCATAACTTTAAGCCTTAATATTATTTAAAAGGCTGTTATATAAAAACTCACCCCCCCAACAGTTGTCATGAGGGGGGAAATTGGCTATGGACCTTTTTTTTTTTATTATTTGTAACAGGCTGTAAACACATTTATTTATGCTGTAAAGTTGGGTATTTTAGCATGGGAGTCCATGGGGATTAACTCACTTTCGGAGCTACCCTCAAGCGGCTATTTGAGGAACTGCAGTTTTTGGCACTTTCATGTTGGCCTCATTTTTCAACTGTAGTCATTGCCTCTTGATATTATAATTTAAGGAATCAGGCTAGTATTATTCTTAATGCGGAATAAATTAATTGTTCTTTTCATTGGATTTGTTGAGAAAAATAAGACGATATCTAATATTGCCAGCTGTATTGTTTATAGGGATGGTTGACCCACATTACAAAAATACATATTTTTTCACTTATTTGGTCTTGGTTTTACTTGCTCAAGTTTTGAGATATCTATTTGATTTCTGCCACCATTGCAAAACAAAAGATTTGAATGGAATTTTGTTTCTATTTGTGTTATTTGGATGTAGTCAGATCCCTTGGATTTGTTTGTAAAACAGGGCCATCTTTGATATATCTCATATTTTTTTTGCTTTATTCTATTTGTTCTTATAACCAGGTGATCCAACTCTATGAGACCATGTTAGTGCGTCATGGTGTAATGTTGGTAGGGCCTACTGGTGGAGGTAAGACCACTGTCTACACCATCTTGGCAGACACACTGGAGTGCCTCCATCGCACAGAGCACAAGGCTGACAACCCCTTCTGTCAGCCTGTCAAAACCTATGTCCTCAACCCAAAATCTGTCACAATGGGAGAGCTCTATGGAGAGGTAGTATTGATTCAAAATTAAATGATACAACGACTTCTTCTCTTCTTTTTACATACATCAATTTTTTACGTCAACCTCAGGTTAACACCTTGACACTGGAGTGGCGTGATGGACTGATGGCTCTGAGTGTCCGTGATGCAGTCAGTGACACCAGTGATGACCACAAGTGGGTGATCTGCGACGGGCCAGTTGACGCCTTGTGGATTGAGAACATGAACACTGTATTGGACGACAACAAGATGCTCTGTTTGGCCAACAGCGAGAGAATCAAACTGACTCCAACCATACATATGGTGTTTGAGGTTAGAGCTGAACATAGTGAAAATGGATTTTAATGATTTCTATGGTCAATAAGTTAGATTTAAAGGTCCCATATTGTATAAAGTGACATTTCCATGTCTTCTTTGATTATAAAGCAGGTCAAGGTTCTATATTAATATTTTATCAGCCAATATTGGCCTATCACAAATATATCGGTATTGCCGTATATATTCTTTGATATGTGATCATATGAATCATTTTAATAATAAGCAATAATCAGGTTTTTTCCTGCATAGAGAAACGGGAGGCGGCCGCCTCCGCCTCCTGACAATATTCTAGTAGGCCTACTTGTTTTCTCGGTACTCAGTGGATTTGACATTTGTAACTGCAATTTTCGGCTGTATCGTAAACCGTGCATCAGGCAGAGCCATCCGAAATTGCCAAAGAAGAACAATATGAACACACTGGATTTTCTGCTTGCAGAAGGAGAGGCGACCTGGTTTTGCTGCTATTCAAATATTCCCTAAATTAACGGTATGGGATGTACCGTTAATTTAGGGAAATTTTTCAAGAAGCTGGGTGTGCTTGGGTATAAAAGAGATAATGGCATGTATGTTTTTTTGCAGAAATGTCTCAAATCTGATCTTTTTAAAAACTGTTCACGAGGAGGAGAATCGCTATGACAGGTGAAAGAGTGCAGACATCATTAGTTCTTCTAATATGGGAGAAAAAGTTAATTCCTGTTACTGACGAGATACGGTTAATCTGTCAGGACTGAAAGTTGGCATAGTTCTCAGCCACAAGTGGAAGGTGCAGGTGGAGGAGGGGATCAGATCGCGATAGTGGAGTCAAGACGAGACTACCAAGTCTTTAGGAGTGTATTAACTATTAATTAAGTGTATTAAAGCCGATGTTTACATTATTTTAACATCACTTTTTATTCATCTTCCCAGATGTCCTCAAAAGCATAGAGTGAGTGGCTTTGACCCGCAGTGGCTGGAGAGATAATGATAATGATAATATAAATATTGCGGCTTTTTAAAAAAAATTCCAATATATATATTTCAATATATATATTTTGCCCGATATATCGATAATTTTTTTACTTCCTAATCGGCATTGGCCCCAAAAATCCAATATCGTTCGGGCTCTAATTAATACTCTGACAGTATCAAAGTGCTCAGTCAACAGAGAAATGCACACAGACCATATTCAGAAACTGTGCCTTAAAACGAGCCATCAGGACTTCCATAACTTTGTGATGTCACAACAAAGCAGTCTCCACACTCAGACAGCAATGCCCCAGGTTCAGCCCAACTATCCACTATCCACCCTTGCAGGATTTAGTTTCTGTTAGTTTTTACCTGAAATCTTCCATATTTTATTTAATCATTCAAAAAACAATCACAAGAGAGACTCAGGGCCTCTCCAGAGCTCCAGAGAGAGACCTGAAAGTGGAGATGTAAAACTACATTGAGGTGGTTTTGGTACTTAAAACCACAAATATATCTTCTTCAGCAATTCAATTCATTCATATTCACAGTGTTGAATATGGGTACACAGGTAAATACTTGATTCTACAGTATTTTGTGCTCCTAGATTGCCTCATCTAATGCCCTTCATTACCTTGTACCTGTAGATCCTGGTATGTCCATAAAGGTAACATGTGTAACTATGTGCTTTGCAGGTCCAGGACTTGGCTGTGGCATCCCCAGCCACAGTCAGCCGCTGTGGGATGGTATATATTGATCCTGATGACCTTAAGTGGATGCCCTATGTCCAGACATGGATCAGCTGTCTAGGAGCCAAGGTGACAGATACTGTATCTCTGTCTTTTCTAAAAGTTTTTAACATAATGTATACAGAGTTGCAAAAATGTTAGCTAAAAGCTGCTCATTGTAATAGAGGATTTATGCAGTGTTTGTTTATAGTATAATTAGATTTGTATGTGATGTGGTCTCACAGGTCAGTGTCACATTATGCATACAATATATATAACCGGTTTTATCAGATTTTCTCTCAGGTCATAGTTCTGCACCCTTGATTTGAACATCAATTACATGGAAACGCTTTATATCACTCACTACTAATGTTTCATCTGCCCCCATCATTGCTCTGGTATTCCCTTTGTGTGACATTGTGGCTGACTATTCCTGACTGTGTGGGCACTGGTATATGAATGGTAATTTTCCTTTTCAGACATTCGAAGTAGTAGAACTTCAGGATCAGCATAAACTTTGATGACAGCACATCGCATCAAAGTTTATAGCTTGCAACATCAGCCCCGAGCCTTTTAGGGTGACTCAGTACCACAGTGAGAGTGGTTCATCTCTCCTATCAACTTTTAACTTGCTCTTTCTTGTTGTGTATCTCTCTGTCTCGATGTCTAATTGACTGAGACTTTTCTTTCTGTTGACAGTGTATGTATCTGATAATATCTAAATAGTTTGTTGCTTTAGTTATCTCCCTTGTTTTTGCCTTTGCCTTTGTTTTCTTAGTTTAAGTGTTGCATTTCACTTTGTTGGGGATGACTTTGATTACACTTTCAACAAATCTTTGGAGTTGTTAGAGTTAGTTTTAGTTTGTAATTACTTTTGTATTGATATCCACTTAGCTATTTTAACTGAGGGAGTCTGTCTCACCCTGCCTCTCCAGGACAGGGAGAGCATACCCCATATTTATTGTAATTCTTAGCTTCTCTCCAGTAAGGTTCTTGAAGCCAACAGCTTGGGTACCTGTTGAGGTTATTTCAGTTACATAGATAAGGGTTTTCACAAGGATCACTGTGTAACCTTACTCTTGTTTGCTTACAGTCATCTTTCATCAACTCTTTCTTCCTTCACTCCCTGTTGTCCTTCTAGCTCCCGGACCCAGTGCGAACATACCTGCTGGAGCTGTTTGAGCACTATGTGGAAAAGGGTCTCCAGTTTGTGTTGAAGCATTGTACCCAGGTTATTCGCCAGGTGGACATCAGTAAGGTCACCACTCTGTGTTTCTTGTTGGAGGCACTGCTGCTCTGCAAAGGAGGGCCAGACCTCAAAATGGTATAATAAACAAAAACATTTAATGTCACTTTAGTCATTAGTTATTTTACTTGATGGCTCACAGACAGTTCATGCCAGTTTTGCACAATATCCACTTACACAAAAACCCTATAGATAATTGGACTCCCACAAATACATTCCATGTTTGACGAAAACATACTGTATGCTACATGTAAACTTCGTTTTTTTTAATTTTTACTTTCTTCTCCTCTTTTGTGTTTGTGTTTGTGTCAGGATTCCAAGCACCTCAATGGCATATTATGTCAGACCTTCATATTTTGCTACCTATGGGCAGTAGGTGGCAACCTGACCAGTTCTTACTGGGATGCTTTTGACACCTTTGTTAGAGAGCAGTTTGAAGACAACAATATTGCTAAGGTATTTATGTGTGCACACATCCACAGAATGATACATACAGATATAGATGAACCGCATGACAGGTTTTTGCTCTATATAGGAACATTTGCAGACACCACATATTCTAATAACACAGGTTTGCTGTTATAACTATTCTCTGCCACTCAAAGCATATCTTGTCCCTCACTTCTATAACTGAGAGTCAAATCCATTTTCCAGCACGTTTTCTGGTATTAGCATGGAATATGTGGAAAGGCCTGAAGGTTAGCTCATATTATATATTACACGAAAGTACTTTGGAGACTGGATGTATCTAGCTGTGGAACAGCTAATCTGAAAGGGTATTCTGCTCTTACATGATATTAGTCACTCTTATGAAATAAAGACATTAGGAAAGAGCATCCATTGTGTACTTTTTAGTAATACCCTCAGTGGGTTACAAGGAACATATTGGAAAAGTAAATTAGATAAAAGGATGAGCTTTGCACCAAGGTTATAGAAGTCCATTGAATATCATTATACTGTTTTGCCGACTTTAGAGAATTATGAATCATGGGTTATAGAATAGAGGAAATCACTTTTATATGTAAATAATGAGGTGCAGAGAATTAGACAAAATAGGGTGGAGGCTGATATTATGAGTCCTTCAGCCCAACAGGAAATGGAAAGTTAATTGTTTGAGAGGTTTATCTTGGCTGGGCAGTAGTGGCAGATGATTGAAGGAATGTCTTACTGACAGAAACAAAAGACAGTAGGGTAGGAACATGGCTCACTAAATTGAAGGTGGAGTGAGCAAGCAAGTGAAAGGTTCATGAAGGCATCTGTAACACCTCACATGCTTCCACATCTGTTTATCCATCTATGAATACGGAACCAATGTTGTTGTTTGTGGTTTTTGGCGGTGTGTGTATCATGAAAGTTTAATAATTATGACATCAGAAAACAGTTTGTGTACATTTTATGTGTTTACCATAAGAGGAAGCCAGTGAAGCTTTAGGGAATACAAACTGCACACACATACACACACAGCAGGATTCAGGGAAATATGGCATTCATATACAGTGTCACACGTCACAGGGAAACTTCCAAAGCACCACATAGCATGAACTACAAACAAAAGCAATCGACAAAAGAAAATGAGTTTCTTTAATGCCAGATTTTGCCAGATTTTTTCTTAACTTACATACAGTCTTATGTGAAGTGTTTGTGTGTTTGTTAATTCACATGCATTCTTATGTGTTGTGTAGCTCCCGAAGTCTGGCACCCTGTGGAGCGTGTACATGAACTTTAACCACAAGCGTTTGGAGGCATGGGAGACGGTAATACCTTCATTTAAATACAGCAACGAGCAACCATTTTTTGAGATGCTGGTTCCCACCACTGACACTGTCCGCTACGGATACCTGATGGAGAAACTGCTATCGGTGCAACGTTCTGTACTTTTCACTGGCGACACTGGAGTAGGGAAGGTGAGGATTCCTGAACAGTTGTAAAACAGTGGTGTACTGTAATGTCAGTGTGACTTAAAATCCTGCCCACCACAACCATCATTTTCTGTTGAAATTTTGAAGGCATAAATGATAGCTCCTCTGTGATCCATGGACATGCAGAAACTCCATGCTTATGTCCCTACACAAGGTTATTTACGCATATCTTCTCCCAAGCATGGTACAGCCAGTCTTTCTGTGAAACTTGCTTTCAGCAAAGTGGCTGGTGCTTCCATGTGTTTTGGAAGAAGGTAGTCTACACTCTCTCTTGGTCATCAAGAAATTTTAAATTTAAATTTTCTATATTTTAAAAATTGAAATAAATACTAACAATACATACTAAAATAATGAACATAATATAATAAAAAAGTAGGCTGGAAAGGTAATTGTAAAATAAATATTTAACACCACAGTGATGACTGATTGTTAAGATTTGGTAAATTATCTTATTTTAAAAATGTTAAAATTTTTTGCTGTTGCAATTTCTCATAGTTTCAGACTATCAAACAAGAAGCAATTGGTGTTGGTGTTATCAAATCATTTCAATATCTCTATCCCTTGCAGTCTGTGGTGGCTCGGGGCCTTCTTAACAATATCCAGGAAAAGGCAGGATACCTTCCTGTCTACATCAGCTTCTCTGCTCAGACCTCCTCTGCCTGCACACAAGAGATCATTGAGTCCAAACTGGAGAAAAAGAGGAAAAATATCCTGGGTAGGAGAACAAATTTTTTAAGGACAATGTATTAAAACATTAAAACCCAGAAAATTAAAGAAGCGTGCCTGGTCACATATCTGCTGCATTACTGCTTACTATTTACATCATCTGCATACCAATGTATGCTCAGCGATGGCTGAGTCGAACCCTTTTTTAAAGCCAAAAACTGCCATTGCAGCCATGCTTGTTTATTATTCAGATTACATGCTGTAGCTTGTAACACTTTTCTCCAGCAAGCTCTCACATCATTTTGGAGCTACATAAACACACTAATGAAGAGGGGCTGCAACAGTTTTTGCTCTAGCCATTCATTCATCATACGGTTGTCCTTCACTTTCCCGCTTCTTCAGTCGATCTACATATCAACATTCTGGCTATCCATTCAACTGGCAGTCTTATGTCTGTTAAGCCTTTTCTCTCTGTCTCATCATTTTTTTCCTTTTCCCTGTAGGTGCTCCTGGTAACAAGAAGTTAGTCGTCTTTGTTGATGACTTGAATATGCCCAAGCTGGACAGTTATGGCTCTCAGCCCCCTATAGAACTCCTGCGACAGTTCCAAGATTTTTCTGGCTTCTATGACAGAAATAAATTCTTCTGGAAGGAGATCCAGGTACAAATATGCACAAATGATATGAGTTAATTTGCCACTGCGCATTTAGCTGGTTTTGGCTGCTTTAAGTCCCACAAATGGCTATTTTTGTAGTTTCCTATAGATGTGTTTGTCCCTTTTATGAATCGGCAAACATACTAGTAGAAACAGCCTTCAATAGTCATTTAGAGCGGATGTCTTAGAGTTAGCTGTCAATTTAAAAAAAAAACAAAGAACTTCAGAGGTGCTGCACAGAGTTACTGAAACCAGCTGTTGTTGGCCAAACTACCTTCAGTCTGACATATTCGTGTAAGCTTCGGGGTCTTGTTTTCTATTTTTGCACATGTTAAACACAGAACATAAATCCTGCAAGCATGATAGTTGTGGAGTTATTGGAAAGCACCTTAGATAGAATAGTCAAGTTTCTTCTTTTTTCCAATCCTTGTACTTAGCTATTTACCATCCAGAATCTGTAGTTGACTCAGAGATAAAAATCAATATCGATCTTCTCATTTAACTCTGGAGGACTGCAAACAGCTGTATTTTGTAAACTGGTGGAGTCCCTTTTTAATGTTTAGGATTTGTTTAAGATTGGTTTTCTGTTAAGTTAAAAAAGTGTACATATAGCTCTTTAGTTTTTGTTTTCACACAGTCAGCATCAACTTAATTTGCCTTCTAGTGGGAGTAATGAAGACTGTCCATTTATATCAGAAATCCATTCATCTTGTGTGCCTGTGTGTGTTTGCGTCTGTATGTGAGTTAATGTTGTGGACCCATATTTGTATTCTGCATTTATAGAAAGATTTTATTTATAGAAAGATTTTTGTATTTCTCTATGATGTGCCATCCCACTCCTGCCTGCTCCAACTGTGAATCTGATTACTTTCACTGCCAACATGTGTCTTAATTTTGTAGCGCTAATAGGTTATTTGAATCTAACAAAATGCAAATATAGTTACCGACTACAGATGGTTTTCGAGATGATGGAATGACAAGAGACATTTGATCAAGTTTCTTATGGGAAATGTGTTGCTTATATTTTCACCCCATTTTTTTCATTTTCATTTTTTAATTTCTGCAATCCTTCCTGCCTTTCTACTCTCCCTCCCTCTTTTCCTGCAGGAGATGACCATTGCAGCAGCGTGTGCTCCTCCAGGAGGAGGACGCAACCCTGTGACCCCCCGATTCATCCGCCACTTCAGCATGCTGTGTCTGCCCACACCCTCAGAGCACAGCCTTAAACAGATTTTCAATGTCAGGATAAACACACCTAAACACTCACATACAACACACATACACACAATCAGTATAAAAAGCATTATTGCTCTCATTGAGTTGTCACATGTGCTTCTACAGCTTTAAAGCTGTATAATATCTTACTCTTGCTCTGGCTCTCTTGCTGTTTCTCTTTTCTCCATTTCTCCTACTCCTTAAAGTTTTCTTTAGTCACACTTAATTTCTTCTGTCATGCTTGATGCAAAGTCTTTTCCTCCCCAACCTTCCTCCAGGCCATCCTGAATGGTTTCCTCAGTGAGTTTTCCCAAGAGGTGAAGGACTGTGCTGGACAGATTGTGGATGCAGCTGTGGAGATTTACAACCGTTTGAGTGTGGATCTGCTGCCCACTCCAGCTAAGTCCCACTATGTATTCAATCTCAGAGACCTCTCCAAGTGTGTCCAAGGTGAGACATGGGCACACATATTGTTTGTAGCACAGACACACACAACTCATTGGACACCCAGGACTCTGCAAAGAACAGTCTTTCTTGTTACATTTGCTACCAACTAATGGCCCTGAGCTGCTTCACTGCCTGTGCTGTACACAGTTATAGATATTTTGCATTCAGAGTTTTAAATATGTTGTGGATGAGGAGGCAAACATAAATATAAGAGACAAAGGAAAAGATGCATAAAATTGAAACACAGGAAGCAAAGGCATACAGTCTGTACAACGTCTCTTTTCCTAAACAGCACAAACTTTGGATTTGCTGAAAGAGACTGACAGATGCCGAGAATGTCTCCACAGCATGAGATACAGCTCTGATTTATCTCTTTAAACCACATTACCAACACTTATAAGCTCTGTCTCAGCCTCATGCTCCCAAATCGTCTGCACCATCACCTCCCCTGCCTCCTCTCCCTCTGTCCCTCCCTTCTCCTAGCCAGCAGGCATCATCAGAGCACCAGGATGAACTGAAGTGACTTCTACCACTATTTTCCACATACTACTTGTTCAACATAGACAGAGTACATTACTCAAACACAGAGTACCTTTTTATCATTATATACATCACTGTTGGTGAGGGTTAATAAATGAATGCCCACTCGTCCCATCATCTCTATTGTTGACATCACTTTGTCTCTCTCTGTGCAACGTTATTTATGAATTCAGAACCATTACCTTTATATGATGAGCAGCAAACTTGCTTTTTTGGAAACACTCAATCAGGCCTCTTGTTTCACATTCTTAAACAGTGCCAGTTATATACAAAGACTTACACATCTAACATCTCACATTTTTATCATTTGATTTTCATCAATTACCTTTCCTTTGTTGGTTTTTTGCATCTTGTAGTTCTATGGGATATATTTACTCTGTTTTAAAAAACATATCTGAGGTTGCTGTGCTTTTGTTTCCGTTTTTCTTTCTATTGATATGTTTTATATCGATATAATATCGAATATCTATATATATCTATATCTATATATATAGATATTTTTCATCAGCTCTTTTTTTCATCACATTCTAGCTAAGTAATATGCATATTGATTTAAAGTGAAAAAAATCCATCAATTCTCCTTTCCATTCATATTTCCCTCTCTTTATTTTTAGGTATATTGCAGTGTGAGCCAAGTCAAGTGAGAGATAAGAACCAGATCTTCCGTCTCTTCTGCCATGAGTGTCAGCGGGTGTTCCATGATCGACTCATTAACAACCAAGACAAGAAGTATTTCAACACCATCGTCTGTGAGATGGCCAGTAAGAACTCCACAAAGTCTGCTCTCATGGTTTAAATACACAAACTGTTTGAATCTTGCACATTCTGGACTACTAAATGTCACTATTCCCACTTTCCACTTTTTTTTGCATCTTTACCAGTCAGAGAACAATCATCTTTTGACCCTCTCTTTCTTTCTGCCAGGCAAATATTTTAGTATTAATTTGGAGCCGTCATATTTTGTGACTCAGCCCATCATATTTGGAGACTTCATCAAGGTCAGATCTTCTTATAGAAAGAGCTTCATAAGTTCATAAAACATTTGACTCTATGTTTACACTAAATTACCTCACAACTTTTATATGTTCCTTCTGCCTTCCATCTCATAAACCCTTATAGGTGGGTGCAGAGAAAGAAGATCGTCTGTATGAGGATCTGACAGACATGAATAAGATCCAGACTGTCCTCCAGGACTACCTCGATGATTACAACATGACCTTTTCCAAGAAGACCAAGCTAGTGTTTTTCCAGGATGCCGTTGAGCATGTCTCCAGGTGTGTACATGCGGTGATTTCTTAGCTGGTGGTTAATGGATTTTAGTTGTAGGTGGTACAAAATGCGAGACAAAACTTACACCAAAGAAGTTATACTAGTGATCGGATGATATGTGGAAAAACCTTGCCCAAGAACTAATAATGTTTCTCTCTATTGCATAAAATGGCACATACACCAATCAGCCACAACATTGAAATTTTTGACAAGTGAAGTAAATAATGTCGATTATCTTGTTGCAGTGGCACCTGTCGAGGGGTGGGATATATTAGACAACAAGTGAGCAGTCAGTTCTTGATGTTGATGTGTTGTAAGCAGGAAAGATGGGAAAGCATAAGGAGTGACTTTAACAAAGGACAAATTGTGATGTGTAGTCGACTAAGCCAGAATATCTCCAAAACGGGTTGGTCTTGTGGGGTGTTCCCAGTATGCAGTGGTTAGTGCCTACCAAAAGTGGTCCAAGGAAGGACAACCAGTAAACCGACGCCAGGGTCATGGTGGCTCAAGGCTCATTGATTTGCATTGGGAGCAAAGCCTGACCGATGTGCTCTAATCCCACAGAAGAGCTATGATATGATAGAAAACTGTCAGAACACACAGTGCATATGAGTTTGCATTTCGTGCTTTTTTGTTACAAGTGTTGACAATGATTTGGCCTCTCATCTGCTAGGATTGCCCGTATGATTCGCCAGGAGAGAGGCAATTCCTTGCTTGTCGGAGTGGGAGGTACCGGCAAACAGTCGCTCACTCGGTTAGCAGCCCATATATGTGGGTACCGCTGCTTTGAGATAGAGCTGAGTCGAGGCTACAACTATGACAGCTTCCATGAAGACTTGAGGAGGCTCTACAAGATGGCTGGTGTGGAGGGCAGAGATATGGTGTTCCTATTTACAGACACTCAGGTATGAAGAAAGGCTGATGTTAAAAGAACAGACATGTTTTTCTTTTTGTACATCCAAGTATGATTATTGCTATCCACTTTCTCTTGCCTGTTGTAGATTGTGGTGGAGGAGTTCTTGGAGGATATCAACAACATGCTGAACTCTGGTGAGGTGCCCAACCTTTTTGAGAAAGATGAGCTGGAACAAGTACTGGCTGCTACCCGCCCTAAAGCCAAAGAGGCTGGAATCAGTGAGGAGAACAGGGATGAGGTACGCACAGACGCACCAACATATTATTCGAGTAATAAAAATATAGTTCAGTATATATTTACAACGTAGAAATAAACAGATAAATTCAGAGTGCCTGATGATCACATGATAAGAGTAAATTATTGAGTTGGAAAGTTGCCAAAATGTACGTGTCTGTCAGTGATACTTCTTGTATAGTTAGCTTCTTAGCTTCTTGTTAGCTTTTATTGATATAATTTGTTCTATATTAACCACAAATCTTATGCACACAAACAATACCAACACAGCAACAGATTTTTTTATATAAACTGACACAGTTGCAGGTAAAAATAATTTAATCTTAAAGATGATGTTCTTTGTTATACATTCAATTATCTTCTTAATTAAAACTGGGTTTGCAATTTCCTTAAGATGTGAGGAAATGAGACTTTTGAAATAGCACAAATGACGACTGTCCAGACTCTGAACCTATGTAGATGAAATTTTTAATCTAACTAATGCAGAAGTCAAGAGAGTGTCTTTTTCTAATTGAATCCAAAGGATGCTCAAAAGGACAGTGGTTTGCTCAAGGGTAAGACTTATTATCCACTTAAAAGGATGGTATGACATTGGTTAAATATGCTTATTTGCTTTCTTGCCAAGAGTTAGCTGAGATGATTGATCACACTCTCATTCTGTACGGGACAAGTGCAGCTACAACCAGCAGACAGTGAGCTCAGCTTTAGACAAAGAATGAAAACCAGAGGGAACAGCCTGTTAGGGAATACTGATCCCTGAGGGGACCCACAACTGAAAGGGGCTGAGGCCAATTTACTGACACCAGTGGCAATGCAGAGAGTCCATTCCAAGTTATTTGAATTAACCAGTCTAAAACAATGCTCAGACCTACCCCTGTAACATTTAAGATGTTGAATTAAGAAAAGGGCTCATCAATATCAAAAACTGCAGTAAGAGGTTAAAATTGACTGACCACTATCAGTTGATCAAAGATAATTAAGAACTTACATAACATCTCAGACATAACACACATACACAGTGTTTTCCACAATGGGCCACAGTAGTCATAGACTCTGGGCAAGAACTGTCAGTTAAAGTCAGTGTCCTCATGCAAGCTGTAAGAAAACATCAGCCTTTAATGTTCCCTGCCTGCTGATACCAAACCCTCAAAGTTACCAAATCTTCTCTGCATTTGTGTGTGTGTGTGTGTGTGTGTGTGTGTGTGTGTGTGTGTGTGTGTGTGTGTGTGTGTGTGTGTGTGTTCATGCCCTCAGGTGTTCCAGTATTTCATTTCTCGTGTACGGGAGAAGCTGCACATAGTGCTGTGTATGAGCCCCGTAGGCGATGCCTTCAGGTCCCGCTGTCGAATGTTTCCTTCACTCGTCAACTGCTGCACCATTGACTGGTTTGTGCAGGTATGCTGAGACATTTCTGACCACATCTATCTATGTATTCTGCTCTGTTTGGGTTGGGTGTTTGAAATTGAAAATTATCACTATTTTATTATTATGGATAGAAAGAAATACAATACAAACATAGTCATACCATGTGGTACACATCCACTACCACACACACGTTATGGGCATCACCTACGTGCATGGTAGGATAAATGACCCTACTAGTCTCGAACCAGTCCATATCACCCTTCTTCTATCAGTCTTTGAAACATTCCCACAATGCTGCTGGTCCTGGCAGTAATACCCAAAATGTAATTTCTTTCCACTTTGACATAAATTTCTGCCCCCGTCTTTTTTCTTATTGCCTTTTTTCTGGTTTTCTATCTTCTCTCTTATCCACCAGTCTCTTTACCTGTGTTCTTGTTTGGATTGTACAGTAGTTTATTGTATTCAATTCATATCATTATTTATGTCTTTTGTTAACATATTGAGTTTTTGTTTTAACTCTGTTGCAGAAGCTTGTAATTTAGATCATTATTGAATTTCTTTATTATTATACTTTGTTAATTTTGTATGCCTTTCTACTGCTGCTCTGTATCTCACCATTCCTCTCTTCCCTTGTACCTTCTGGTGCCCAGTGGCCTCGTGAGGCACTGCTCTCTGTCTCTCAGGCCTTCTTCCAGAATGTGGACTTTGGCAGTGAGGAGCTGAAGCAGAGTTTCTCAGCCATGTGCGTGGAGATACATGTTAGTGTCACTGACATGGCTGAGCGCTTCTACTCAGAGCTGAGACGCCGATACTACACCACACCTACCTCCTACCTGGAGCTCATCAACCTTTACCTCGGCATGCTCAACGAGAAGAGACAGGAGTTAGTGGTTGTACGTTGAACCATCAGAATCCATGAACATATATCAGTACAAGCGATAAGTTGTCAGTTTTGGTTGAAATTTCTTGTCAGTAATTTTCTCTCAGCTTCTTTGTGACCATGCCTGTTACTTGAATGCATTGAATGTCTTGTTTTGTAGATTATGTCTGGAGGGATAATACAGTGCATATGTTTGTTGGGGTTTTTGTGAATAGGCCAGGGATCGGGTGAAGAACGGTCTGACCAAACTGCTGGAGACCAATGAGCTGGTGGACAAAATGAAAGTGGACCTGTCTGCTCTGGAGCCAGTCTTGAAACAAAAGTCCATTGATGTTGATGCCCTCATGGAGAGATTGGCTGTTGACCAGAAGAGTGCTGATGAGGTGTGTGTGTGTGTGTGTGTGTGTGTGTGTGTGTGTGTTTGTGCGTGCGTGCGTGTGTGTGAGAGAAAGAGAAACATAAGATAGTATTACTACAAAACTGAAAAGAAATTTTAAAAATATGATGCTATAAGATGCCAAAAAGGCATAATACCCTTTTGTAATTTCTGTAGTGTTTGTGTGTGAATAATGCAAAAATATATCCTTGCCACAGGTGCGTAAAGTAGTGCAAGAGGATGAGGCTTTAGCCAAGGTCAAAGCTGAAGACACCCAGGCCATAGCTGATGATGCCCAGAGGGACCTGGATGAGGCCTTGCCTGCCCTGGAGGGTGCCAATCAGGCTCTTAGTTCTCTTGACAAGGCTGACATCTCTGAGATCAAGGTGTTCACCAAACCCCCAGACCTAGTCATGACTGTTATGGAGGCAGTCTGCATCCTGCTCAACTGCAAGTCAGTATGCCTCTCTTTTTTTCTAACAAAAAAGACTTTTCTTCCTCAAAGATTAAGATTTAATAGTTATATCTCTGCCTCTCACTAGTTGTGTCACATCCTAATATTGTATTTCAGAAGGAAAGATATCAAATTAAGGATGACAGATGCCATTTACAAGGGCCTTTTTCATTATAATGTCAGAGGAGCATGAAGGACAGACCAGACATTAAGGGCTTGGTGAAATATAATATATAATATCCATATGATGAGTGTTTCATTTATTCAGCACAATTGATTTAATTCAATACAAATCGCGAATGGTCATCTAATTCTAATTCTGTTAGGTAAAAAAAAAAAATACTAGTGTATAGCCAAGGTAATAGGACAAGTGAAAACAAAAAAAAGCAAGATTATCGAACAATCTCAAAAAAGATGCTCGTCAAACATCCTGATCCATCATCATAATCACAATCATTTCTGTAGCCATCATTATCATCTTAGATGAAGGTGGTTGATAATGATTTTTGCTGATATTTTCAAAATAGCATTTTCAGCATTATCAACATCATTTTAGTCATTTCAAAAATGGTCATCATCATTATAATCATAGACTTCTCTGTGTGTATCTGCCAAATGTATGAGATTTGGGCCTATTTTTCAATCTCATATATTCTTTTTGTCAGCACTCAGGGGGATTACCTTCCCATCTCATGACTCAGCACTCTGTCAACCCTTAGATAATCATCAGTCATTAATATGCTGCAATGCTGCACCAAAATAAGTCCAGCCCAGTATCCTATTTACTTTCACCTTTTACTACTTGTTGTTCTGCCCGCAGCATATCATTATATCATTGCTAGCAGTTGACAATTCTAGGCTGGGTTTGCTAACTCATGCACCACATATTATAAATGTGTAACAACTTGCCACAAATCAAACTGGAAATCAGAGCACATATTATTTTTTTAGATATTTATTTTGTCCCCATATAAATTAAGGTATTATTTTAGTTTCCTTTTTTGCACAACTCCTCGCTTACATGCCCTTATCCTTACAGACCAGACTGGCCTGGCGCCAAGCAATTACTGGGAGATTCCAATTTCCTCAGGCGTCTGACGGACTACGACAAGGACAATATCAAGCCTCAGATCCTGTTGAAACTGCAAAAATACATCAACAACCCTGATTTCATACCTGAGAAGGTCTGTTTGGATTTCATGTCAAAAACTCTGATATTTTGGAGAAGGGCTCAGAGTAAACAGAGTTGGAATAGCAACAGGAAAATAACTGCTTAAGTTTTGATAGTGGCATTATGGTCATACTCATGCCACTGAAATGAGCTATGTAGATTTGTAACCTGGTTGTAAATTATGGAATGTGATACAGTGTGTTTCAGTATCTGTTGCTTGTTGTAATGCCCATTGTTTTGCTGCTGTTAGGTGGAGAAGGTATCCAGAGCCTGCAGATCGATGTGTATGTGGGTCAGAGCCATGGATCTTTACACCAGAGTTCTCAAAGAAGTCGGCCCCAAGAGAGAAAAGCTGGCCAAGGCGCAGGTCAGTACAAATAAAAGCTTTACCCCATACAGTACTTACACAAATGTCAGTTTTATGGATATCACTTTTTATACTATATACTAAAATCTCACTGCTGCCCATTTTTTTCGTCCCACCCAAGATTGCTCCAAATACATTAGAATTAATGATAAGAATGAGCAGTGGCTCAAATATTGTCTAAATGTTTTATTGATGATGTTGACCTCGGTCTGTTTCTCTTTCTATCCCAACCCATGCAGAAAGAGCTGGATATGACCATGGCAACCCTGAGGGACAAGCAACAACAGCTTCAGGAGGTGGAGAACGAGATCAACATCCTACAGGAGCAGTTTGACAACAGTGTGAATGAGAAGGAGGCTTTGGGTGAGGGGTGCACCCTTTATATGTTACCACTTTAAACTCTACCTGTGTCTTAAACTGCCCATCAAATGTATATTTTATGTGAAATTACTCTTGTTGTGTGGAAATCTGTAGAGATTAAGAAAATTCCACCACAAATTCCACTCTTGTATGTCAACTATCTCAAAGTTGTTCAAAGAGGTTTCATTACTCATTGAAACTAAAGAAGAAAATCAAAGTCTGCCAGCATTTTCCTATTTTCCAGCTAATATTCTTTTTGTCTCTTTCTTTGTGACCCTTTTCCTTCCTCAAAGTTAACACCATGGCGCTAACACAAGTTCGGTTGACCAGGGCAGGGAAGCTAACTTCTGCTCTAGGTGATGAGCAAGTACGCTGGCAGGAAAGTGTTGCCCTGTTTGACCAAGAGATCATCAACGTTGTGGGAAATGTCTTCATTGCAGCTGCCTGTGTAGCTTACTATGGGGCATTCACTTCCCACTACAGACAGCTGGTAGGTATGGTGTGCTGTGGTGGGGTGGAGAGCTTTAAGGGCTACTGTGGTTTACAGTATGGATAACTGGTTCATCCAGGAAGTGCATTCTTTAGAGTGTCAAACATCACAAACAGTGCACTACGTAAGAAACAAACTGAGCCCAATTGCCTCATTATTGTATTTGTACCTTTTGTGAGATGTAATTCTCATTACAGTAATAGCACTGAACTGAATCTGTATGTACAACATTAAAAGACAGAAGTAAAGTAATAAAGAAAATTGATTAAAAAGGGAAAATTGTGAAATTTGCCACAAAACAAGAGGTTTAAAAATCACCTAAAATCTCTCAAGCAAAACAAAAATAATCGGAAATAAAAGAGCATGTATGTGTGTTCCCTTTCCCCAGCTAATCGACCAGTGGATAACGCAGTGCCAGGAGCTGAACATCCCCATCAGTTCCAGCTTCAGCCTGATCAATATTCTGGGTGAACCATTCGTCATCCGCCAGTGGAACACAGAAGGGTTGCCCCGTGACACCGTCTCCACAGAGAACGGGATCCTGGTGACCGGCGGCCGCCGCTGGCCTCTTATGATTGACCCTCAGGATCAGGTGAACTACAAACTAGGATCAAGGCAGCTCTTGTTCAGTGTCTTTCAAGAGTGATTTGTTGATAATTAGTTTATTATTCAAAGACATTGACATTTTTTATTCATCTATCTTACCCAAAGTTTCACACACTGTGTCATGTAAGGGAAATGTAAATGTGCTGTATACACACTGTGTTATGAAACATAAAGTAAATAATATTGAATTCCACTGATTCCTTGTCTCAGAACTTATTGGGATTTAATTTGATTTAAAACACTGGTTACATGGCTGCAGTACCAGCGTAAAGAACAGAAACCTCTCAAAATAGAACTTCCTGTCAGAAGCAGTCAGACACAAAGTCATAGACAGGCCTCTGCCCCAGGACACACACACACACACAATGTCAAGCTTCCCCACATAGAAAGGACACAAACCAGCTCACCCATATTTACAAACATGTACAGGATGGAAATATTGTCACAGTTTCCTTTTTTAGGCCCCTATATAACTCTCTGCTCTTTGTCCTTATCACTGACAAGTCTAATCGTCTGTCTTTTTTGACATTTTTGAGTGTTTTTCTCCTCCATCCCTCTAACTCTGTCTGCTGTTAGTTTTCATTTTTGTAATATACAAAATATGGAAAGAGGCCATCTTTTCATCCTATTAGATAAAGGTTATTTCTTTCACCCTAAGGCCAACCGATGGATTCGCTCCAAGGAAGCTATGCATGGCCTAAAGGTGATCAAGCTGACGGACCCAAGCTTTCTTCGTACCTTAGAGAATGCCATTCGCATGGGCATGCCTGTACTGTTAGAGGAGGTAGGAACACACCACCCATGTCATGGTTAAAGATGATTGATCATAAAAAGGGTGTAAAATATATTTTAATATAATTTAACTTTAGTTTATACTAGCTTTATGGACAGTTGGTATGTGTATTCTTGTATACCTGTACTGTTTGTGGATAGTTAAAGGAGACCCTAGATCCAGCGCTGGAGCCCATACTGTTGAAGCAGACATTTGTGTCTGGTGGACGCACATTGATTCGACTCGGAGATTCAGATATTGACTATGACAAAAACTTCAGGTTGTATATGACCACTAAGATGGCCAATCCTCACTACCTGCCAGAGGTAAGGACAGCACACACACTCATACTCATAAGCAATTGTGCATCAGGTATATAAGCTCACTATGGAGGCTTGAGAAAAGGTACACGTTTTGTGGAATAACACACAATACACATTTATACCTTTGTGCCACGGTAGCACAGTTATTCTCCACCAGCACAGCAGCAGCACCCTGTGAATACAAGTTTTTACTTTGGTGTTGATTCAAACCAGCAGTGCATGAAGACAGAACCAGACAGCATGAAGTATTTGACACTTGTGTTTAAAGCCTTTATGTTGGATATAAATTGTCAAATACACAAAGGATTCAAAGCGACATGACAGTTAAAATCCAACATGGTAGTTAAAATGGTTTTGAGAATGACAAAGTGTTCAATGCAAATGTTGAATTACAGCTGTGTGAATGAATAGTGATGGCTGTCACTCACAATTGAAATGCATTCTGTTTATCTTTGACAGTTTCACTTGGCGTTGTTTAATGTATGTGTGGGTTTTTCTGTTGTCTTTCAGGTCTGCATCAAAGTTACAATCATCAATTTCACTGTGACCAAGTCAGGCTTGGAGGACCAACTACTTAGGTACACAGACACACATGTGAAACAGATATTGCAACCTATCCAAACCATGTGATTCACATTTACAAACCACGATATAACTCTTTATATACCACAGTAAGACTATGCACTTTGCACTTTTACCTTGAACAAGATTTGAAAGATTTGATTTTTTTCTTGGCCCCACATTCTTTTCTCTCTTGCAATCTTCCTGTAACCCCTCTTGCTCCTCAGTGATGTGGTGCGTCTGGAGAGTCCACATCTTGAGGAACAGAGGAATGAGCTGATTGTGCGGATCAACGCTGACCGTAATCAGCTGAAAGATATTGAAGACCGCATCCTTAAGCTTCTCTTCACCTCTGAGGGAAATATTCTTGATAATGAAGAGCTTGTTCAGACTCTCCAGGAGTCAAAGGTAAATCTGGGACAAGGCAAATGAAATGTGGATGCCTGTCTTTTTCTGTACTATTAAGATAATGAATTTGACATAATCTTTATTTATCTACAAAGATAATTTCCACTTTTGTTTGCAGTTTTTCTTTTTTTCCGCTTGCTGTTCTCTTTTCTTTTCTCTGGCATTTTCCTTTGTGTCACCCATTTATGTAGATTTGTGTATGGACAGCAGAGACATTTCCCCACCAATGTCAAGGTGTTGCTGAATTGTCCCTATCAGTGTATTTACCCATCTCAATCGATCTTATCATTTTAACTCTGCTTTGTGTTACTTGTAAGATCAATGCAGCCGGTCTGTATGTTTTCTGCAAAATGTTGGTTATTTTCGAAAAACAGTGAAAGACGGGGATATTGGGGATACGCAATGATCTGGCAAACTTCATGAGCTGAATGAAAAATAATACAAATCCAAAGGTTTTTGGATATAATTAAAGATGAAATGAGCATCACTGTGGTTCTGTCATGAAACTCTTGTGTTGCCCAAAAACAACAAAATGAAAGGACACGGCTACAAATTTTCTTGAACATGGCTCACAGCAGAGAGTAGGTCCAAACAGAGCAGGACACTACCTACAGGGTTTTAAACATTTATATCCTTGGAACATTTTCTTGAAAATTTGTCATGTCAATATTTCTATTCATTTAAAAAAAATGTTAAATATCTGTTTAAAATCATAGAACAAATCATGATACAAGTACAGTTTCAGGTAAGTTATATCAGCAAACACATGTTCAAGTAAACTCTGCAGAGTCAGACTGTTAATTTGGGTTTGTGTTCACACATGCTATTTTTTTCATCTGACAAAAATTTTCCATACCAAAAACCAAAACCTACACCTTTGCTGTTACCTCAGGTGACATCTGAGGCCATAAAGCACCGTCTGGAGGAGGCAGAGGCTACTGAGCTGATGATCAACTCTGCAAGGGAGTGCTACCGGCCCGTGGCCACCCGAGGCTCTGTCCTATACTTTGTTGTCGCCAGTCTCTCTGAGATTGATCCAATGTACCAGTTCTCCCTCAAATACTTCAAACAGGTGAGACACAGCAACCAGGCTCTTTTTTACAATTCACAGACAAATCTCCAACTCAGTTTTTATGCCTTTGCGCCAGCTGTGGCTGGAGGCGTCTTCAGCTTGTCCATCTGTACAGACATACATACATCCCATTGTGAGATTGTGACCATATTTCCTGTAACGGTTGGCAACCACAATTAATTCTAGTTTAGACTTTTCTCAGGAACACATAATGAAAGGACTCCAAGCAGCCATTTAATAGAATTATTTTCTTCTGAATATCACTCTGTCCTATTCTTGTTCATTTCTTTCTCCATTGCCAGGTATTTAACTCCACCATTGAGACGTCAGAGAAAAGCAGTGTGTTAGAAGAGCGTCTCCAGATCTTGCTGGACCAGATCTTGCTCAACTCCTACATCAATGTGTCCCGTGGCCTTTTCGAGCAGCACAAGCTCATCTACAGCTTCATGTTGTGTGTAGAGATCATGAGGCAGCGTGGTGAAATTTCCGACGGGGAATGGCTGTACTTTCTAAGAGGAGCTGCTTCCTTGGAAAAGGTGAGGTGTAAAATCAAGTCAGTAAATTCAGGCTGAAAAATTGCTGGTGTCAAATGAAATTACATTTTTACCCATGAAAATTATATGGCAATGCATCAGTAGTGTTCATGGATAAATGATTATGATCATCAATCACACTGGTTGTACTTTTTTTTCTTTACTCAGATGAGGATTCATCACACATAAATATATTGATAAGTAATGAAAACATCAACAAGAGTTTCTGGAGAGAAATACTGTTGAACTCGACACCCTAACAGTTATTAGTTTCTGTTACAAGCACCTAGCAACAGGTCCTTTAACTTGAGCATCTGCCATTTTCTAACAGCCTGACTTAAACCTGCTTGGGTAACGCGTAAATTCTAAGTTATATCTTAACTCTATAGTAGTAACATGTGAAACCAGTTTTTACTAAGTTATAGCCTAACACCCACATTGTGCTATGGTTTGAACTTATACATATTTGATGCAACAGGCCTAAGAGTTATTGAGCTGAATAGCTGAATTACATCCATTCAGCTATTCTCTATTCAGAGAGCTTTAAATATACCAGAGTGGCCAACTGTTAGTAAGAAGATTTGACTACTGACGCCAGAACGAATGATAAGGCATGAGGCTTAATTGCCTGCAGGAGTAGGGAGATAACGGCCTGTTTTTAACTGTGTCATGAATTCTAAATGAAAAAAGCAATGGTATTTTTTTTTTCATCTTTTTTGGCTGCCAGGTATTCCAATAATTAGAAAAAAATTGAGAAATTTGTTACAGTTTGTTGGCAGGATAGTCGTAACTACATATAAACAAGGTGCCGTTTTATTTTCCCCTTCGAAAATCCCCCTAAGTTGGCCTGTAGGCAATATTTTCATTCTCTCCCCTCTCATGTAGGGATTGAGTTGATAGAAAAAAAGTCTATTGTCACAAAGTGACAGTCGGGCTGTCTCTTTCTGTTGGCTAGCTTATTGCTGAGGAACTACTGACACTGATGGAAACACAGACAGTTGGAGACAAAAGAACATGAGGAAATCTTTCTGTGGAGAGGTTGACAAAATAAATATTTCTGTGAATGAGAGATAAGAAATTGAGAGTATCTCTGTTTCTCAGCTGTCCATATAACCTGCCTGTGACATGCAAATAGGCCTTGAGCAAACCATGCAAAAGTCTCAGTACCTCCAGTCAGACATAGGACTCTCCTGGACACCTTCAGAGGGGTTGAATGAGGTCATATGAACTCCTAAGAGTCCTGTTGACCTCAGAATATTGCAACTTTGCAATATTGCAATTTCAATGGTGTCTCTCGCTCTCTTTCTTTTCTCTCTCTTTCTATACTGTATTTCTCTATAATTCTTATCTTCTCTGTCAAACCCTGGTTGGGCAGAAGGATGTGCAGCTGAGGCACTATTGGTTTGAGCAAAAAATAGGGGGAAAAGTTGAGTAGAGTAATGAATAAAAGGACCTTTGAGATTTAGCTCTGGTTTTATTGATGAATTTATACAGATCACAATACAGATCAGCCAATGCTACTCAGGGGTATATTTCTGTTTTCACCCACCATTTGGTTTTCTTTTATATGGCATTAGTTAGGCTGGAGGTGCTGCCTGTCAGCCGTTGTGATCATCATGCTAATGCTGTCCTTCCTTTCTTCTCCTTCATCTCTGTCCTGTCTTTTGCATTGCAGCTTCAACACATGCATCATTTACGCTTTTCTTGCTAATTTTGAGTGCTTTTCAAAATTGTCTTTGCATATCCATGCGACTATATCTCATCTATACTGTTTACCTTCCATGGATGTTTTGAATCATATTATCTTTACACTTTTATTGTCATAATTTTATTCTTCTTTAGTGGCTCTCTACTCAAGGTCTGTCCTCCATCTTTTCCCCATCTCCTCCCTTTATTGTTGTTGTAATGGTCCCCTATTGTACTTCCCTATCTTGTAGGACTATGCAGAACGGCCAGATGTGCCATGGCTAAGTGATTTTTACTGGCAGACATGTTGTGAGCTGGAGGACACACTGCCCTGCTTCAAGGACATCTCCAAGGAAATCACCAAAACCCATATCCACATCAAGCTGGGTAACCCAACCCCATTGTTATCCTGTCTGATCCAGCAACAATCAGTATATTTAGTGAATAATGTTTCTGCTAAATATAAGAACTAGAACGTTTGACCTAGATATAAAACATAATTTTTCACTGTCTGGAGTCACTATTCTTTTACATTCTTCTACCATTCTTTTACCACATAGTCTACAAATCTGTATGTACACTCTAGAAAAGTCTTAGAAATACAGATTTGTGTAGCATTAAATGAGTTGCCACTCCTTTAGGACGTTTTCAAGCATCTATTAATCCAGAGACCTGGGAAGACTATGTGTCAGAGTTGCCTCCTCTTGGGGAGTCCAAAGAGGTTAAGAACGAGAGCAGCATCAGAGGTTACTGGAGTGAGAGGTTGGGGGCATTCCAGAAGCTAGTCCTTATCAAGAGCTTCATGGAGGAGAAGGTGAGCCTGTAGTCTCTAGAGAGATTCAGTGTTTATGAAGGTTTTGGAGATTGTTTTTTTTATTTTCCAGATTTACAGGATCACAGGAGGAATTTCAAATGAGAAGAAATGTTGTCAGTGTCACATGATTTTTTTATTTTTAAGCCCAAAAAAAATTTTGCTAATTGCATTAATTTACAATTATACTGACCTGCAGCCTTCCCTGCAGCCCTCACCAAGACCATACAAAAACATTTTTCTCACCTTTGCACTCCCATAGAAAACCAGGCGTGTCAGCAACTGGATCTTAGAAAATTAATCCTTCCAGTCTCTGCAGTGATGCTTTGTCCACTTTTGATAAAACGCATTACCTTTTTTTTTTTTTTTACTTGATAGTCTTACATTGATGCTGTCACACTCTCTTTGTTGTTCTGTACTTCCTTCCTCTCCTTCCAGGTGGTGTTTGCAGCAACAGAGTTTGTGATTGTCAGCCTGGGAAAGCAGTTTGTGGAAAACCCTCCACTGGACCTGGCTAAGCTTTACAACGACATGTCCCCCACCACCCCACTGATTTTCATTCTCAGCACAGGATCCGACCCCATGGGTGCCTTCCAGCGTTTTGCCAAAGAGAGAGGATGTATCGACAGGTAAAAAAAAAAATACACACATAGGATAGCTGAATTGGAGCTAAGAGTGAATTGTAAAGTATGTTGTCTTTGCAGTAGTAGTATTCCAACACAATAAACCTTAATTAGAATCCCTCTAGCTTTGCCTTCCAAAAAATTAAAAGATAAAAAAATACTGGGGCGTTGAGTGGCGCAGTTGGTTGAGCATCCGCCCCATATGCAGAGGCTAAGGTCCTCGCTGCAGTTGGCCCCGGTTCGAATCCCGCATCGGACAGCCCTTTACTGCATGTCATTCCCCCTCTCTCTGCCTCCCCATTTCCTGTCTCTCTACTGTACTATCAATAAAGCATAAAAAGCCCCAAAAAATTATTTAAAAAATAAATAAAGAAATACTGATACTTATCATCGTTCCACATGATGTCTCTCAGAGTTGAGTCCATCTCGTTGGGTCAAGGCCAGGGGCCTATAGCTGAGAAGATGATCCTTGCAGCACTGAAGAGTGGGAACTGGATCTTTCTGCAGAACTGCCATCTAGCTGTCTCCTGGATGTTAGCCATGGAGGAGCTCATCAAGACCTTCACTGAGCCAGGTATGTTGACGTTAGCACAGAAACACCAGGGCTGACTATGGGACGAGGCCTGTTCTTTTTTCATCACATTTTTCTATGTTGTACCTGAAAATAAGATTGAATGATCAATCTATTTTTGTTTTGGAATTTTAATGCACACTAACTGGCACATGATGATGATACACTAAAAATATGTCATTTAGCAGAATATAAGTGACAGAGTTCCAATCTCATATTTTTAAGTATAACATGACGCAAGAGGCAAAATTACACTGGAGCCTCAAATTGAAAGGCTACAGGTACTAGATCAGGCTATAGCTCTAAGGGCACATGTTAATGAAGCTTAAACATAATCTTCTTAATGTTAATGACTTTTAATAGTATTAAACAGGCTCCTTTTAATTATACAACAGGTAGACATTTTTGAAAATATAAACATTTTTGATACTTTATTTGATTTTGTGATAGATTTACCAAATTAAATTCAAAATGGCTAATATTGGACTTTAGTGTGGAGTGAATGATTACTGTCCCAAATCATGCCACTGTGGTTGATTCTACAGTGCAGTTGATTCTGCAGTCTTTATAGTGGTCATAAACTGGGACTACACAAGAAAAGCCTTGGGCTGCAGTTTACTTCCATGCTTGCCTACAGCCTCTTTATTACATGTATGTATGTATGGCATGTGTAAATCCACAGGTGTGAAAGACAAGCAATGTTGGAGACTTGTGTTTTTTGTTAAAGTCATTCTGGAATTTGCTGACTCAGGGCCGAGTAACATCTCCAACCATGAAGTTCTTTTCTTTGCGTATGGCTGTGAATAATGTTCCTCTCTCTTCCTGTGCAGATACATCAATCCACGAGAATTTCCGTCTGTTTCTCAGTTCCATGCCCACCAAAGTATTTCCTGTTACAGTGCTTCAGAACTCTGTCAAGGTAATCAAACACACATACACACACACACTCTCTCTCTCTCTCTCTCTCTCTCTCTCTCTGTCTCTCGCCCCACCCCCCCCTCTCTCTCTCTTCCACTGAAATCTCACTTCAGTTCATTTCATTTGAAGATTGTCTGTCAACCATTACTCTGCAGGATTAATGTTCACAGTATGAAGAAATTTGTTACAATCACTTCTAGTGTGAAATTGCTTATCGCTGAACAACTTTGCATTCTCACCAGTGAGCAGTCCAGTCTACCGTTGCACGTAGCTCTTCATCACTATTCTTCATAAAGACTATAGACATACATGCTTTGAAAGCATATATTCTTAATATCCATAATGAGTAGAACTTCTTACACTTGTGTGGAAAACCTAAAGTTGATACTGGACATATTGTATCTGTACAAGAGACATTAATATTTTATTATGATACTGTTGTGTGTTCTAGAAATAGTGGGTTAAAGAAAGCTCATTAATAACTAAAAGAACCCTGATGGTAGTATATTGAGACATTACATAATAGCATTGTAGTTGTGTCTGTTTGGATAAATGAGACCGATAGTGGACTACAAGTAAAAAGGCAAAATGGATGTAATGCATTCCTTTCCTTGGTACTTTATGTGACATTTTGCACGTTTTGTAATTAGTTGAACAAAAGGCAGAGGTGGTACTTTCTCCTAAAAAGTATCACGTCAGTACTAAAAGTATTTCAGTGGCCACTAATGCCAGACTGTGCGGTAATAAAATTAGCATCAAAGGAAAAGATTTTTTTATTTTTTTACTTTTTTATTTTATTGAAGGTTTGCATGCTTTTAATTTCATGGGTTATGTAAAAGAAACTGACTTGACCCAAAATGTCATCCATTCACTGATCTGTAAATTCATAGGTTAGACACTTTTCTTGTAACTTGCATATTCAGCTGTTACTGAGTGTCTCCACGACTGCTATTTGTTGCTAAAAAGTCAAAGAGTTCACTTAAATTGTTAATACTGGATGTCAGTCAGAAATGAGGAAGTTGAAATATGGAATCTGTGTATACTGTGCATTATCTGGGACAAACCACAGTGTAAGAAAAACTTAAAATAATAGCAACAATCGAGCTATTTTAGCTGTAACACCAGCTCTTAAATCTGGGAAAAGTTCATTTCCTCCCACATCATTAAGAACAATCCACAAACAATGCTTTTTAATGAAAAATTTAATGACATTTATTACTTCATATCCAGGAATATTCTCAAGTTGGTATATCAGTTCTGTGATATTTCAGTACCCTATACTCTTTTTCCACTGGAAATGAGAGCTATGATGACTGTGTAAGATTTCAATCATCTGTGGGGGAAACTAGCAGGATAAATCAAACCATAAAGACCCTTTGTTGTCCTTGTGCTGTCCAACACTTTGTTTTATAATACATGATTTACTGACTACAAAAAGTAAAGCTGGCTTCATGGTCATGTCTTGACTGTGGTGAAATCATTTATAGATGTGACACCTGATGTCATCCATAGTGACGAGGTTGACCTCACTCGTACTCTTAACGTGTCTCCCATACTTTTTAGTAAAACCCGTCCTGAACAGCTTCCTAAATAATAGATTTTAATGGAGGTAGTGCATTATCTAAAAATGTATTGCGGATACAGTCTTATGTATGTTAGGGCTCTAGTCAAAGCAGTAGAACTGGAGTCTCATCTGTCTCAAGGTTTCTTCCACACTGTAACACATGCACACTGTTGAACAAATATTTGCAACAATAATACATGATTGCTTTTCCGTTGGTGGATGCTACTGTGAAATGATCGGAACCAGGGGTGATTTGATTACTTAATCCCTTTTCTTCTCTCTCATTAGTAAAGTTAGATATTCTCAATAATTGGTAAGAGAAATTTTCAGGTTACTTCCCAGTATGCATTGTCTATATGAGCTATGTAATCATTTATATTATCAATTAAATATGCATTAACTGTTGAACAGTTCTTTCACTAATTACCATCTCGAATATTATTAATATACAATATGATTTGACTTGTATTTACAGATCTGCAGGGATCAGGCTTTGTCAATTGATTTTCCAGCTTTCAGTGTTAGAAAAAAATCTAATGAGTGGGAGTTATATACAGGTTTCCATGATGGAGAACTGCGTGAGAGCTACAAATCTCAAAGCTAGGCCTGCACGACATGGAGTTATAGCCTGACCCTAGGATTTTTGGCAATCTGAGCAGGACTCACTGTGGTCTGCATCATCAAGCCCTGTGTGTTTCTGTTTTGACATTTCCAGGTGACCAATGAGCCTCCCAAAGGCCTGCGAGCCAACATGCGACGGGCCTTCACAGAGATCTCCAGCAATTCATTTGAAGACCACGTTCTGGGACGCCAGTGGAGGAAGATTGTCTTTGGAATCTGCTTTTTCCATGCAATCATCCAGGTTACATACACCTTCTCTCAGAACCTCATACTTACTTGATCATTACTACTTTATGTGCCTGTATATATTTTACTTTGTTGTACTTTGCATGCTGTTGTATGTGTTTGCATGGTGACTGCTTGTCATTCTTTGTATGTCTCATCTGTATGTGTCTTAGGAGAGGAAGAAGTTTGGCCCTCTGGGCTGGAACATCCGCTATGAGTTTAACGACAGTGACAGGGAGTGTGCTCTGCTCAACCTCAACCTCTACTGCAAAGACGGCATCATCCCTTGGGACGCTCTCATCTACATCACTGGTAGGGAAACCTACTCACATGGATAAGTGTGCATGCAATTTTATCTAACTGCATACAGGCTTACATGTACAGCCTCTATGCATTAGTCTATACGCTTTACATTTTTATGCCTCCGCACCAGCGACAGCTGTGGTCAAAGGCATTATGTTTTCAGGTTGTCCGTCTGTCCGTTCATCTCACGTTTGTGTATGTTTAAATTTCATTACAATAATTGTAATTGTAATTTCATTACAACAAGAGCAAACATTCATTTGGACTCAAGGATGGAGTGATTAAAAATGATGTTCAAAGTAAAAGGTCACGATCACTGTGACCTCACAAAACACATTTTTGGCCATAACTGAAGGATCCATTTGCTAATTACGACACAATTTAATACACGTCTAATAGGACAAAATGAAGAAGTGATGACATTTTTTATCCAACTGGTCAAAGGTCAACTCTGTTCACTGTGACATCATAATGTTCTGCAAAGACAAAGTGTGGCATACAGAGCCATCAGTGGGTTAATATACCTACATTATTATTATTATTATTATTTACATGTTTGACATGGTTTCCGTTTGGTACAGCTCATGTTCAGAGTGTGGTTAAAATTGTCTGTGTTTTATGGTAAGAAAAGGTTTGTTTATTGTTTGAAAAATGTACATGAATGTAGCAGTATGTGTCTAACTCCGACCAGCAGGATGAGCGCGTTCGCTACACTGTGTGTGTTCAGGGACAAGGGAAGTCTCGCGTGAACACGTTCCGAGAACGAGAGCACACACTTGAGTGTGAAATCACTGTGTGTGTGTGTGGCGAACGGTGATGATAAAGTATATGTTTGCTCTTTACAGAACAAAATAAAAGACTTCAAATTAAATGTGTAGTGGAGGGCAGCTTCACTCTGCACCACGCTACATATTTTGGTAGCAGAGGATGGTTGATTCAGCCCACGGCCCAGTCGCATAGAAGCATA
>NW_019525231.1:68464-73071 GCF_002814215.2 Seriola lalandi dorsalis | reverse complement strand
AAAGGGATAAATTGTCCTACACAAGCCTCATCAACCAGATCGAGTCTGGACAGCGGAAAGGACATGGAGAAGCAGAGATCATTGAAGCAGTCACACGTGCTGTGAGCCCAGGTCTTCATCTGCGGGAGATGTTGGAAATAAAGCGAGAGCTGACGCTGCACACCCTCAAGACCATACTCAAGGGTCACTACAAAGTGGACTCCTCCTCCGACTTACTGCATCGCCTGATGAACATGACACAAGATCCAAAAGAGTCAGCACAGAATTTCTTATTCAGAGCAATAGAACTGAAAGAGAAGTTAATGAGAAAGTCCAGTGATGATGATGGAGGTGAGGAAGGTGAGCAGTTTAGTCCAGAACTAATTCAGAGAAAATTCCTCCGTTCCATAGAACTGGTCTTTACAGTGATGCGGTTAAGTTCCAGCTCAAGCCTTATCTCAGTAACCGTACTGTCACAGATGAGGTGTTAATTGAGAGAATCAGTGAGGCTGCAAACTTAGAACAGGAGAGACAACAAAAACTGAGAAAGGCAGTCATAAACAAGCCCCCAAAAGTCAGTGAAGTGCAGGCGGAGGTGTATTCACCTGACGCCTCAGCGGCGGCAGTTGATACTGTTACTCACCGTGAAGCAGGGGGGACGAGTAAGAAAAGTCAGGGACCCAAAACAGAGACAGACCCAATTGAAGCACTCAAGGCTGAGGTTCTAGAACTTAAAAAGTTGATGTTACAGACAGTGGAGGCCACACAAGCTAGACCGACAGAGAAAATGTTCACACCCAGCCGTAGTCGGCCCAGGGGTTGTAGGGCGTGTCAGGAAGCTCAGATAGGTGACTCCTGCAGACATTGCTTTAAGTGTGGGCAAGAGGGGCATCTCTCCAGAGGATGTCGGCGGACCAGAGAGCAGCAGGGAAACGAGACTGGGCTGCCGAGCCGGGACCCTCGGTAGCCCGTGAATCATCCAGTCTCAACATGCAGCAACCTTTTCCCCCTCCCGCAGCGCCTCAAATGTCATCAGTCAACTACCTCCCACCACGACGCAAGGAAAGACTCATCAAGTTGATTGCAAAGAGACACACTGTCCATTGCACGCTGGACACGGTTCCAGTAGTAGCATTATGGGACTCAGGCGCTCAGGCGACCATCATTAATGAAGAATGGAGAAAGCTGCACTTACAACACAGCACGGTGCGACCTCTCAGTGAACTGTTGGGCTCAGACATTTTATTGGGAGTGGCAGCCAACCAGACTGAGATCCCCTTCATGGGCTGGGTGGAGGTAGAGTTTAGACTAGGGAAAGAATCCGCCATGACAAAGCCACTTCTAGTACCTATTTTAGTGTCAAGTGACCCAAACGTAGCAGCAGAGCCCATAATTGGCTACAATGTGATAGAAGAAATAACAGGAGAGGGTAGTCAGACAGCAAAGACAGAGACCATCCATACTGTGTGTCAAGCCTTTCAGATAACAGTCAAGACAGCACAAGCAGTGCTTCAGCTTATCCATGCCCCTGTTAGTGAGGAAGATGTAGGAATTGTACACACAGGTAACAGAACACTTACTCTAGGCGCTGAACAAGTCACCACAGTGTATGTTAATGCCAACACTGGGGCTCAGTATCATGGCCAAGACCTACTTCTAGTCCCAAGTGAAGAGCCGACATTGCCAGAGGGCGTAGTGATAGAGGAGGGTCTAGTCAGTGTCCCCAGGAAAAGGTCAGGTTATATACCCGTCCCCATCGCCAACACAAACAAACACAGTGTAACCCTGACCCCGCGCACTGTTTTTGGTCACCTGCAAACGGTCAAAACTGCTTACGCGGCCAGTGTTGAACAGATAACCAGAGGACAGGGATTAAAGCCACCAAATAACACAGCATCAGCCCCAGACGGTGACAACTCAAAAAAACATAAACCCGCCTGGTGGGACCCTCCGGTCGACCTTAGTCACCTGAACGAGGAGCAAAGGAGGATCACAAAATAGTTGCTGAGAGAGGAGTGTCACGCGTTTGCATACGACGATGACGACATCGGCTCAATCCCCTCACTGAAACTCCACATCACACTGCACGACACCACCCCAGTAAGAAAAACGTACATGGCAGTCCCAAAGCCACTACACCAGGAAGTGAAAGAGTATATCCAGGACTTGTTGAATCGGGGCTGGATTACTCCTTCACGCTCTCCGTACGCCTCACCGGTCGTGTGTGTGCGAAAGAAGGATGGAACTTTAAGATTGTGTTGTGACTACAGGGAGCTGAACAAAAAGTCAGTCCCTGATCGCCACCCTATACCCAGAATCCAAGACATGCTTGACTCTCTCACTGGCAGCTCCTGGTTCTCCGTACTGGACCAGGGGAAGGCTTATCACCAGGGGTTCCTGGACAGGGAAAGCCAGCCCCTGACCGCTTTCATAACCCCCTGGGGCCTGTACCAGTGGGTCCGAATCCCGTTTGGGTTGAGTGCAGCGCCCGCGGAATTCCAGAGGAACATGGAAGACTGTTTGCGTGGCTTGAGAGATGTCATGTGTCAACCGTATCTGGACGACAATCTGGTCCATAGCCCAAGCTTGGAGGACCACATTGAGAACCTGAGGACTATATTACAGAGATATCAGGAGCACGGGGTTAAACTCAGCCCCCGCAAGTGCGAAGTGTTGAAGAGGAAGGTGAGATTTCTGGGACGGTTGGTGTCTGGAGAAGGCTACACTATGGACCCATCTGAGGTGGCCCCAGTCCAAGCCTTGAAGGAGAAAGCGCCTACAACAGTGGGGGAGCTGAGAAGAGTAATGGGATTCCTCTCATACTACCGAACCTACATCCCAAACTTCTCCAGAATAGCCCAGTCTCTCTACCAGCTGCTCTCAACAACACCTGATCAACTGAACAGAGAGAAGGTCAGGGCCACCACCAGGAAGAAAGGTAACCTCCCCCCTAACACTCCTATACAGTGGACAGAGGACCACCAAAAGACATTGAACTCTCTCATAGACAAGCTGATAGAGCCTCCCGTTCTGGGGTACCCAGAGATGACCCAACCATTCGTCCTCCACACAGACGCATCCCAGGAGGGATTGGGAGCAGTACTTTATCAGAGACAGAATGGCAAGATGGTAGTTATAGGCTACGGGTCCAGGACTCTAACGCCACCTGAAAAGAACTATCACATGCACTCAGGGAAATTAGAATTTTTAGCACTAAAATGGGCAATATGTGAACGTTTTCGAGATTATCTGTATCATGCCCCACAGTTTGTAGTATATACAGATAACAATCCCTTAAGCTATATCCTCTCAACAGCTAAGCTAAATGCTACAGGTCATAGGTGGGTGGGTGAGCTGTCCGAGTTTGATTTTTCCATTAAGTATAGGCCGGGAAAAAGTAACGCAGATGCGGATGGCCTATCCCGCATGCCTTTAGACATAAATGCGTTTATGACACAGTGTACAGAGGAGGTGGGTCAGGAAGTGTTCAGTGCAGCAGTGCAGGGAGTCTGCGTGCAGGGAGACACCCCCCCGGTCTGGGTAGCAACAGTCCCCATAGAAGCCCTAGATTTAGTGAGAGATGCGAGAGCACACCCTCGAACCAAGTCCCTGACACCAGAACAGATACGAGACAGTCAGGAAAGAGATCCTGTCATAGGCCAAGTTCTGCATTATAAGAGGGAAAATCAGCACCCGTCCAGAAGAGCTCTCAAAGCAGAACCGGCGGGCGTCAGAGTATTAATGAGACAGTGGGCAAAGTTGTATGTCAATGAGGAGGGAATTTTCTTTAGGAAAGCAGGAGAGAAACAACAGCTTATCTTCCCAAAAGAGCAGCGTCAAACAGTATTCCACGAGCTTCACAGAGAAATGGGACATCTTGGGGTCGAGAGGACTTGGAACCTGATACAAGATCGATTCTATTGGGCCCGTATGTACTCGGACATAGAACACTTTGTCACCCAAGAGTGTGAGTGTCTCAAGGAAAAGCGACCTCACAAAGCAACCCGTGCACCCATGACAACCATTGTCACAACACGCCCAGGTGAGCTTGTATGCATTGACTTTTTACACTTAGAGACATGCAAACAGGGGTTCGAATACATTTTTATTGTGATCGATCATTTCACTGGTTTCGCCCAAGCCTACGCCACGAAAAACAAGGCTGCCAAAACTATTGTTGACAAACTGTTCAATGATTTTGCACTCCGCGTCGGATTTCCAGAGAGAATTCACCATGACATGGGGAGAGAATTTGATAACCAGCTGATGGACCAACTACAGAAGAGCTGTGACGTGCGGGGGTCCCACACAACATGTTACCACCCCCAAGGCAACAGGAAGTGTGAACGGTTCAATAGAACAATCTTATCAATGCTCCGCACCCTCACAAGTGAACAAAAGGCTGACTGGAAGAGCTAATTGACAAAACTGGTGCACGCATACAACTGCACCCGCAGTGGGGTCACAGGGTTCTCTCCCTACTATTTGCTCTATGGAAGGTCACCCCGCTTGCCAGTTGACCTGCTGTTCAACCTACAGTCCAGAGAGGCAAAAGAGACTTACACTGAATATGTACAGAACTGGCAAAATCGAATGCGACAAGCCTATGAGATCGCATCCAAAACAGC
>NW_019525231.1:45375-68406 GCF_002814215.2 Seriola lalandi dorsalis | reverse complement strand
GGACACGGACAAGAACAAGACAACACCAAATCAGCGAACCAGAAGAAGACTCAGACAGTGAAAGCAGTGAGGAAGTTGAGCTGGTGTGTCATTTCCCATACGACCAAGAACAAAGTCAGAAAGCTGTAGTCTTGAATCCAGAGGCAGAGCCGTTTGCACCAGCTCTGACGATGCAAGACGGAGCACCAGATCTGGAAGATGCAACAGTTGCTCAAGAAGAAGCAGAGAGAAGCTGATGGAGATGGTGAAAACGACGCTGAGCCCGGGGAAAGTCTACAAGAGCCATCAGAGGAAGATGATCCTGATCCTGATCCTCCTCCAATGACCAACTACCCGCAGCGACACAGGCACCGTCCCCAGATGCTGACCTACAACACCTTGGGTGAGCCGACGTGGGTGGGAGCGGGTGCTGAGAGTCTACACGTCGTGAGTATGTCCCCAGCCTGCAGCCCACCGGTCATGTGGCGACCGTGGGCATCACTAGACATTGGAGTAACGGATTGAACTCACATTACACGAACATTACTCTAGCTCAGAGAAAATGGACTCTGAAAAGTAGAATGGTGAAATTCTATGGACTGTGAAGAAGAGACAATTCCAGGAGAAACATATTGAACTGATACTGTACAAACGAAGAGACTGGTAACAGACTAAGAGAACTGAGGCCGATATGAGTTCTGTTACATTTGAGAATTGACCTGATTGGGGTCCAGAGTACAGTAACTGACGTTTATTGGTATAGGCCGAAATGGGTCAGATACTTTGATAAATGGGTACTAATTGAATTGAATGTCAAGTGCCACTTTAAAATAAGTAATACCATGTTTTCAGTGAAAAAAAAAAAAAAAATTTCAATGTGTGAAAAGGTACACTTTGGGTATCTGAAATGTCTGGAGACATTTATTATTGGGGGGGAGAGTGTGGCATACAGAGCCATCAGTGGGTTAATATACCTACATTATTATTATTATTATTATTATTTACATGTTTGACATGGTTTCCGTTTGGTACAGCTCATGTTCAGAGTGTGGTTAAAATTGTCTGTGTTTTATGGTAAGAAAAGGTTTGTTTATTGTTTGAAAAATGTATATGAATGTAGCAGTATGTGTCTAACTCCGACCAGCAGGATGAGTGCGTTCGCTACACTGTGTGTGTTCAGGGACAATGGAAGTCTCGCGTGAACACGTTCCGAGAACGAGAGCACACACTTGAGTCCGAAATCACTGTGTGTGTGTGTGGCGAACGGTGATAATAAAGTATATGTTTGCTCTTTACAGGTAAGAAGGGAGAGTTAGAATTGTATAAGTGAGGGGTGAATATGTTGTGTCGTAGTTTATGGTCCCGGTTGCGTTATATGTGGTATTGTTTATAAACGTTAATTGGTCAGCGAAAGTAACGTACCGAAAACGGCTGTTGGGACTGGTTGCTTAGTTACCTCAAGCGAGTGGGAGGATGGAGAGTACATAAATAACTTAAAATGGATACATGGTTGATTTGATTAATTTGACAATGTTTGGTATACATGATTGGCTGACTGTGTATTCGAAAAACAAGTTGATATTGAATGTACATGATGAAAATGGTCCGGATTAGCAATACAACGGACGTGATTTATTGTTTGGATGTTAGTGTAGATGTTCATAATTTTTCTGTGTTCAAATATCGAACACGTTCCGAGAACGAGAGCACACACTTGAGTCCGAAATCACTGTGTGTGTGTGTGTGTGTGTGTGTGTGTGGCGAACGGTGATAATAAAGTGTATGTTTGCTCTTTACAGAACAAAATAAAAGACTTCAAATTAAATGTGTAGTGGAGGGCAGCTTCACTCTGCACCACGCTACAAAAGCATTGCAAACCATTACATGGAACTTGAGATTGTCTGGCTTTAAACATGCAGGAGGTGTGAATGGAAACATTATTATTTTATCACCATGTCTGCTGCCATGTTTATTGTGTTGCCCTTGTGTGGTACAGACAGAGCAATGTTGTTTCGTCAACAACACACACATTTCCAGCTTTAAATGAAATGGGGAAAGTACAATATTGGCTGATATCACAAAGCAGGACAGTTCTACAACATGATTTCACTTCTGCAGTTGTGGTCCAGTGTTCATTGAGCTCTCACTCAACATTTCACTGCTCTCTTCCTCTTGACTGGGAGTTTATAGAAATAAAATGAAAAGAACAGATGTTTCCAAAACACACAGCAGATAAAGAAATCAAACCACTGTGGTACTGTCATGTAATATGAAAGAGTTTGACAAATCGCAGCATTTATCATGGTACATGGAGGTGTCCACCCCATATACTTAACGAGGGTAGTCGAAATAACACCTGTCAGTAACAATAAAGTTAGATTAACCCTCCTCTAGAACGGTTCCAACCAAAGTGAACATTATAGTCTTCATGAAGGAATTATTTATTATTTATTGCAGGGCTTGTATTAGACTGCACAAGTTTTAGCTACTGAGTTTATATCTGTGGCACATTTCTGTAAAAAAAATAAATGAAAAGGTTTTCATATCTTGCTCATCAATTCTGATGATCTACTTTGACAGTTTTCACAAATCTGGCAGAAATCCTGACAGTATTAAAAGGAAAATTCAAATTTACATTTTATTTTCTTTTAAAATTGAAACACATCCACAGAGTTTTGTGTCTTCATTGTTAGCAATTTGAACATCATATTTAACACTCAATTTTATCATCATAGCAGGGTTAATGCTTTAGAATTTAAACTTATTTGTTAATGAGGTTTTATTTATTGAAGTATTATTTTAATTTTTACCAATAATTGCAATAATGGTGAATTTTCAAACATGAGACTGAAAACCTTTTTCAAATGTAATTTTATTTCTGTCTTATTTCTTGGGCATCCTTATGGACACAAATGAAGTTTCAGTTGAATGTAATTATGTCAGTTTAATATTGTTTGTCCTGGACTTCCATAACAGATATCTTCAAAGTTATTACGAAGAAGAGGAGGGATTTCTTTCATTAACAAAACCCATCATATCTCTAAAGTTCATTTATTTCCCTAATCTGGTTTTCAATTACACCTCCAAATGATTATGTGCTGCGTTTTGTCTCAGTGGAGCCCGCCGCATCTAATTGATGTCTCTCATTGTTGTTATCACACTACTGTGTTATTAGTTTAATCCTTAATTCTAACAGTCCTTATGAGCCAGAGCTACACGTACTCTATGAGGGAAAGAATTTGGACTCAAACCAAGCATGATATTGCCTTTCCTCTTTTAGAAGGAGCAGTTCTTCTCTTCTGGTGCTTTACCATGCCTGCCGCTTATTAAGAGCTTCAGCAGAGATGTGTCTCATTATTCCCTCCCCTCCTTACAGTCTTACATAACTGTATGGGCTTAACAGAAAGTATCATTTAACTGTTGAATAGTTAAATGTTAAATGTAATTTTAAAATGATCTTCCTCTGTGGTAATATGTACTATACCTTCCAGTCACGCCTATCTTTTCACAATTCCTGTCCTCTCGTCTGTCTTCATGTCATTGCCTTATAGGTACACTCATGATTAAATCTCTTTGCTGTACATTATTACATGAGTGTGTCAAAGAGCTGGAGACATCACTGCCGAAATTTCAACCAGCCTTTGGTCCTTTGAGAGGCATATGCTATTATTTGTGGCTTTTTACATGACGTGAATGAAGAGGGACAAACTGTTAAGCTACCTTTTAGCCAGTCTGGTTTGTCAGTTTAATATTTTCTATCTGGACTGTCCAGTGCCCCTGTACGGCTCTCTGTCATTTTTATGAATTGCATTTAATATGCAATTCATAGAAAAGCGCACTGTAGGTTGAAAAGGTAATAATATATATTATTTTATAAATAAAGATAAAAAATGTCAAATGTTAAGTGAAAAAACTCAACATATGGCTAATATAAACGCATCCATCTATATGCATAGACACTGGCTTATATATATATATATATATATATATATATGTATCATATTATGAATAAATATGCACATCAATAATTTGCCCCAAGAGAGAGAGAAAAAAGTAGGCATCAAAAATAGCTGTTTCACCCTTGGTCTTGGTTATGAGGTGCAAGTCGCAATATGAACTTGCCCAGCTGAGAAGAAGAGAGAAGGACAGGAGAATCAAAAGAAACACATTTGGCAGTCTCGCACTGTATACAGTGTATCTGTCAGTAGTTCTGTAAATGTTGGTAAAACTGTAGCCTGAAATGTTTTTTCATCTTTGCTTTATCCTGACATTGTTTACTTGATAGTCATCCACCCATATTTAAATTTCATAAACTTTTTATGTCTGTTTTATCATGTTTGTTCTTGTTTGTGGTTCCCTGATGGTGGATCAAGCTACCGAATGCTATCAAAGCTCAGGCGTCCCTCTCTATCTTCAAGAATCTCTTGACAACTGTATACTTTCATTGCACTTCTTTACCTGATCTCCTTGCACTTTGTCTTATTGAACAGATTTAGTACTTAATACTCACTTCAAAGTCTCCTTTGCGGTGCGTCTACTGACGCTTTAGTTTTGTCCCTCACTTGTAAGTTGCTTTGGATAAAAGTATCCAGCTATTAGTATCTATTTACTCTATGAGTAAATGTAAATGATTCTGAATGTAGTTTTTAATAATTTGAATGTGGCACTGCAGGCTTGAACTCAAACTGGGACAAAAGCATAGATGGTCATTAAAACGACAGCATCCTTGAAGTTACACAGCAGTGCTGCTGTAGCTGATGCAATGTTATGTGGTCTTTGTGTCTGTCTCGCCAGGTGAGATCACATATGGAGGCAGAGTGACCGATGCCTGGGATCAGCGTTGCCTCAGGACAATCCTCAAAGGCTTCTTTTCCCCTAAAACTCTGGAACATGGCTACATATACTCCTCCTCAGGTGCTTTGCATTCTAAACCCCCCACTTTTCTCACTGTAGATATATACATGAACAAAACACATACACAATCATACAGCAAGTGTGTATGTGTATCCAAAAGTCCATTTGTTACAGTGCATGCTCATATACTATATTTATATATATTTTCTTTGGATTCCTGTGTGTGTTAAGGTATCTACTATGCCCCTGAGACAGATGAACTTGAGCAATATAAGAAGTATATTGAGAGTCTTCCAATCATAGATGATCCTGAGGTCTTTGGCATGCATGAGAATGCCAACCTGGCCTTCCAGGTGAGGAACAGTACTGATACTATAATATTAGTACTCAATAATAATAGTAATATCTTACGGAAAAAACGTACAAAATTTTAAAAAAAAATTCTGTTGGTCTGCTGGTTATGCTAGAATTGTATGAACTGTCGTAAACCAACTGACTTCTTTGCTTCCCATTTGTTTGTGTGCTTTGCAGAAATGATGTACTGATTATCTCGTTTTATCCAGTAAATGTCATTATTTATGATATGATGTGGAGCTGTGTGTACAGTTTCTATCTCTACTCCATGAGAGTGCAATGGTAAAATGTCAATAAACAAGGATTCTACAGCAGAGTGTGTGTGTGTGTGTGTGTGTGTCTGCGTGTGTGTGTGTCTGCGTGTGTGTGTGTGTGTGTGTGTCTGCGTGCCTGCGTGCGCGCGCCCCCACAGCGCCAAGAAACCATGACTCTAATCAACACCATAATGGACGTTAATCCTCGCTCTTCAGCCCAACATGGAGCTAAAAGTAATGATGAGATAGTCTGCGAGCTGGCTGAATCTATACTTGCCAAACTGCCAGGTACAAACACACACAGAGATACACACACACATACATTATGGTCATTGTTGTCAAACTTAATATCTAACACTGTAATATCTCCCTGTCTCTCTGTGTGCAGAGCGTCTGGACATGGATGAAGCAGTGGAAGCTCTGTTTGTACGAGATGAAAATGGCCGCCTTAACTCCCTCACAACTGTGTTGGGGCAGGAAGTAGACCGATTTAACAAACTGCTGAAAGTGCTCAGGGTGAAATACATATCACACATGAACACCCATGTTTGAATTGAATAAAAAGTTATATTGTAAATATCAGAAATAAATAGCATTTTTTAGAGATTTTTTTTGTTCTGTTCACTACCTGTCTGTGAGTGTGATTGTGTTTGTTTTCCAGATGTCTCTTATCACTCTGGAGAAAGCCATAGCAGGTCTTGTGGTGATGTCAGAAGAGATGGACCGTATCTACACAAGCTTCTTGAACAATCAGGTCCCCACCCACTGGGCAAACTCCGCCTACCCTTCTCTCAAAACCCTGGCCTCCTGGGTCAGGGACCTGGCCCTCAGGACCTCCTTCATCCAGGTTTTCACTCAAACATACACATTTGAATGATTGTGTGTCTGTGTGAATTATCCACTTACTAACACTGAGCTGTACAGATAGGTTGTTTAAAATGAAGGAAAAAATGAATAAAGAGAACTGAAAAGCATAACAATTAGTCAGAGATGAGTGAAAACATGGGAGAAAATGTATGTGTGTATTATCTCATTTAGTTGAAAAGCACTGATAATACAATTATTTTGTGTTCTTCCCTGAGGCACAGACCTCTCTCTATCTTTCTCTCTCTCTCTCTCTATCTCACATTTCCCCATACACCCTCTCCCAGCGTTTGGTTCATCTCCCCTGACTTAAGCTGTTCTTCCGTAAGACTGGTTTGAACATGTGTGTTGCAAAATCACTGAAATTCACTCTCGCACACACAAAAGGGACAAACTGGGGAGAGTTGCATTAGTTCATAAAGTGATGATGGGTAGCCGCTGAGTCAGACTGCACATGTTCACTACCTCAGGAGAGAGAAATCGTCTCACTCTGCCAGTACAAGTCGAGTCACTGAGTCACTTTCAGGTCCCATAAGTAACAGGACAGATGTAATGCGCCGTGGCTTGTTTAACACTGAACACAACCATTAAATAAGCTTAGTTATTTAAAGATACAAAAATGAATTTACATCTCTCTTTTCTCTCTCGACTCCTCTCTTACTAGACTTGGATCACATGTGGTCAGCCCAAATCTTTCTGGATCTCAGGATTTTTCTTCCCTCAGGGTTTTCTGACTGGTAAAAAAATATCTTCCATGTTTTAATGAACCATAGCAGTAAGATCAATTTTAAAACTGCTATAATATCTCCCAGAATCTCTGATCATTTTGACCAATTCAAGTATGCATGAAAATAATGGGATTAACCACTGTTTAACTTTTTTAGATCTTGTAAAAGAACATAATGAAATGTGTGTTTCTGGCCTGTAGGGGTGCTGCAGAATCATGCAAGGCACTACAATTTACCCATTGATGAGCTCAACTTCCGCTTCAACATGGTGCCAGTTTACAGGGACCAGCTAGCAGTCTCTGAGGCTCTGCGAACTCTGCCCAGCAACACTGAACTGGATATGGATGTTGAGGTACTGGAGAGGGCAGGTTGTTTGCTTTAAGAATCGGATCTCTTACCTTCAGATGATTGTTATGGCTAATAACAGAGGTAATACAAAAAATATAAGTCAACATTAAGCAGACACTAAAATTGTGCAGTGTATTTTTATCCAGGCTTCTTTGCAAACCTACAGCTCAGCTGACTTTATCCCAGCTCACCTCAAATTCTCACTGCAGAATTTATAAATCCGTTGTTCATTTCCTTTAATCAACTATCTCACCCAAACGTTTTTTGCCTGAGCTTCGACCTTTCATTTCTGCAATAAATACAGCAAAATGTTGATTGTTTGTACAGTCACACAGAAGTATTTGGAGGATTTGAATGGGTTGTCTAGTGATACAACAGAACCGCCTACAGTCATTAAGTCTGTTCCCTAATGTCTTTAAACACTCATTCAATATGTGTTCTTTTCTAATTTTGAGCATGTATGTGTGTTGAAGTCATTTATTATGGGTGGGTTTTTTTCTCTCATTTAAAATAGTCTTCAGATGTGTTCTCAGCTTAAATAGAGTTCATGAACTACAAGTTTTACTTGTTGAAATAGTTTGACATTTTGGGAACTAGGCTCATTCGCTTTCTTGCTGAGAGTTTAATGAGAATATCATAAGTGACTGCTAATAAAAATAAATCCCTAAAGCTTAGGGAAAATGGCTGTATAAAGATTCTGCAAAGGCAAATAAAATGTATTTTTGTTGGTAACCCAGGAGCAATGACAGGGTGAGAACAGTCATGAGTGTGAAAGCATATTAAGCAACACTGTTATATAAGTTATTATGAAAACGCAAGAGACGATGAGGAATTCAAACAAGAGGACTGCTTGCTGTGAATATGTTTCTTTGACTCACCACTGCTTCATCCATTTTTGGGTACAACAGTTACCAGAGCTGCAGGACGGCGTGCTTGTGCACGGCATGTTCATGGATTCCAGTCGCTGGGACGATGACAACATGGTGATTGAGGATGCACTACCTCGAGTGATGAACGCCATGCTGCCGGTGGTGCACTTTGAGCCACAGCAGAACTACGTGCCTGAGCCTGACCTCTACCACGCTCCTCTGTACAAGACCTCAGCCAGAGCCGGTACTCTGTCCACCACTGGTATGTGCTGGATCCAAACAGGAACCCTTATTACATAATGGTTTACTTCACTCTCGACAATTTTACTTTTTAAGACATTTTAGCCGAAACCTGTTATACTGACCCAGCAGACAGGGGTTCATGTTTGAGGGGCATGGAAATATACCTCGATAGATGCCCTTGTTTTAAGAGTTATTATTATGAGAATTGTATTTTTGTTAGGATTCTTCATCACCCTTCCTTTTTGTCTTCTTGCAGGTCACTCGACTAATTTTGTTGTGACAGTAATGCTTCCCTCCCAGCGACCCAGCGACTATTGGATATCAAAAGGCTCTGCTCTCTTGTGCCAGTTGGATGATTAAGTTTTTATTCAAGGACAAAAAGGAATTTTAAATGTGACTGAAGCCTTTACCTCTATGCACAAACTTGAAGTAATGATGTAACTTTTCTGGAATTATTTATAAAGATTTTCACAGACATGACTTATGCTGAAAGTGCACTTACTTCATATACAGTGTAATAAACATCTTTGAGTTTGTGGCTACTGATCTGTCTGCTTCCTGCGAACACTTGTGTATCAGTTATACACAGCAACAAAGTCTTATCCTGCTGACACTTGATGAGAGCAGTGCAGTACATCCAGATCTCTGAAGATGAGACATTCTGTCTCCACAGCATAAACACAGTGTACTAGACTCTCCATACTGGAGAGCTCTGTTCACACTATGCAGTAAGTCATTGGATGAATGTGCTTAGTGAAATTTACAGTACACATGTAGCCTTGGGGAGAGAAAAGACAGAGGGATGGATGGCAGAATACACCCAGTAGATGGATTAGTGGAGATACTGTAGGTAGACAGACACATGGCTGTTAATGGTTCACAAAGAAAAAAAGAGATAAGCTATCTTAGAGCGCTGAGCTGAGACAGGAGAAGGAGTGATGATCATCAAATGATGAAATGTTTCCGCCACAGCCCCCACACACATCAGCAGCCTATTTGTGTCCCTTAGGGCATGCAGTGCAAACATGTAAAATATGGGTCTTCAAACACATTAAATACACCCACTGCAGTAGTGGGGCACGGTGCAGACACATTCAATCTTTGTCACACATACTACCTTCTCCACACCTTATTGCTGCGGTAACGGCAAATAGGAATGGGCATATCAAAACATTAGATTTAACATCAACCTGGAGAAAAGCAGCACAGAAAAAAACACTGCTGTTGCTCACAACGCTGTAGAGAAAAAGATAATTTATTCATCGAGAAAAGCATTGGAATAAATGAGATTTTACATCAACGAGAATATCCTTGACCACCTGTTAAGATGGAGTGGCACTATTAAGGAAATAATGTGCCATACTGTTTCTGGGCTGGTGGTGGTAGGCAGATTTTGGTACCTTTGGTTTCCAGTCTTTATGCTAAGCTAAGCTATGCTTTTATGAGGTTCTAACTCCTATTTTCCATTTCATTTTTACAGTCTTTTTCTGTTTTTCATTTACTCTTGCTGTTTGTTTTTTTTATCTCCAGTATCTGTCATCTCCCTGCTACCTGTCCCTCTGTCCGTCACTGTCTCATTTGTACAGACCTTTGCACTAACTTCTCTGTCCATTTTTGTGCAGGTTTGGAAGCTGTAGCACAGGCAGATGCAGTACGTGACATGCCACTGCTTCGCTAAAGCTGTAAATGGTGATGAGTTGTCTGGCTTTGCAGGGGCTTTTAAGTACTCTTCATCAGGACATGTCAGTGCAGAGGTGAACCCTTTCTATGTATTAATCTGGCCTTCACACAGATCATCATTGGTAATGAAAACAGACATAGTTTTAGTAAGTTTATGCACTAAAATGTTTTCCCTGCATTGGAAAAGCACAGTTATCCAGCTCAATTTTCCATTTCACTTGTAATGTTGTGCAATTTGCTCCAACTAGTGCATATACAATGACTGCACAAATAACCTCACACATGCATGATTTTCTGCAACTCTTGCATCATCAGCAGCATTCACTGACCTCCTAACCTCCTTTATTAACCTCCTTTCCCAATCAATCATTTTATGAGCTAAGATTATGTACTATGAATAACTGTGAATGTACTGTACTGTTATTAAGATAGGAGACCTAATGAAAGGAGGGGGGGTGAAGGAGTAAATGAGATTATATGCTCCAGTCACTCTGAAACCAGATTAACAGTGTTTTATCATCACACACACACACACTTCCATCCCAGTGGATTAAGTCAGAGGGAAGGGGACAAGGTTGATGTCTGAAACAGATGCGTCCAATGGAAAATTGAGATTTTTTACTTTTATAAGGGGGAGAGAAAAGGAAGAGCGGAGATTTAAAAAATGATTTCAGACATAAATCACACATAGCTGATGACACCAGCTGTAGGACAGTGAGGACAGAATCTCTGACAACTAATCAACATGTTTGTAATGATGAAAAGCACAGACTGACAGTGGGTCAGCCACGGGCTCTCACTGGAGAGATGTGTCATTTTGGTTTAATGATTTTAATCATTTGAGCTGAACAGAAAATGTGTGATGTGTTAGTGTTTGCATTTATCATATGAGACTGTGTAGGTCACATGGGTTGTTAAAAGTCCCACCACAGCAGCGACTTTCAGGTTTTTGACCATATAGTCAAATATTATCATGATTCCTTGAGTCAAATTTAAAGGAGTTGTTCGACATTTTCAGAAATCCGTTAGATGAGATGATTCAAACTAGCTGTTTCCCCCTGATTCCAGGATTCAGACACAGCTGCTGGTTGTACCTTCATATTTAGCGTACAAACATGAGAGTGGCATTGATATTGGTGAGAAGGGGGAATAAACATAATTCTCAAAATGTCAAACAACTTTTTTTTTAAATAACGACTTCTGGCCAAGTGTATGCATGGATGGATAATAATAATGATTCTGACTCATATTCATGTTTTGTATGCAGAACACGGAGCTAAATGACAAGCCATACTGGTCAGATTGAACAGTGTTTGAGGCTGTGACTGTACAGAAGACCTCTACCTCAGTAATAGGTAGCTACGTAATAGGTGGGTCAGGTTTAATGGCCACGTGGTCAGTACTGTGTGAACTAGTACAGAGTCCCCACCTGAAAACCAGAAGGGTGTCTGCACGCAGGCAAGTATTCTACACGGCCATATATATCTCACAGGAGGGGCAGGTGTGTGGTCTTTACATTACACTAACTGCACAAAGTCCGCTGAGATCTCTTCCAGCTGACCTGGCACCAACAGTGCCACCAAACAGAGCAAACATTATTCACCAGGATTGCATAACCCCCCTCCCGCTTTACAACCCAGGTGGTCTGCTCCATCTTAGGACCAGAAAAAGGGACGCAACAGTGGGACAGTCTGCAGGGAAGGGTGGAGCAGGGACACTGGCCCTGTCAGCTCCCAGCACTGTCTGCAAATGGAAGGTTTGTGCATTTGTGTGTATGTGTTTGCATGGGGTGACAGGGAGTGGTGCAATTCTAACCACCAACAGCTGTCTGTCTGTGTGTAGTGAAGCCTGAGATTAGATTTGACCAATTTGAACATGTCATCACTCTGGTGAGCACCATGGTGTGTGTGTGTGTGTGTGTGTGTGTGTGTGTGTGTGTGTGTGTGTGTGTGTGTGTAAGCCACCAAACGTCCTGACTAATATCAGTAAGGAGATTGGATCTCCCCTGACTTGGTCTATCTCAGTCATTCATTCCTGCTGTGAAATGAGAAAGGTTGCTATGCTGCTGCTGGCTGAACACTGTGTGTTGCATGTTCTCATATCTGAGCTCAGATTAACCTCTCAGCTCTACAACTTTGCGAAGTCAACTTCAGTGTACCTGGCTACATGCGCATACACCATATACCAATACTGTTCCCAAGAAAGGGAACCGTGGAATGCTGAATTATTTAAATAGAATCAACTGAGTCAGTGTTGAAATAGAGAAAATGTGTCAGTTCTTGTTTGTCAATCAAAAAAAAGGAACAAAAAAAAAAAAACATTCAGTCCACGGAGCTGCCTGGTTTCATAAATCAACACATGCTGTTGTTGACAACTTTTTCAAACTTATTGTATCACTTTGTAGACCAGTCCACACAAATACACACACACACACACACAAAACTATTTTTGCCATTGTTCACATCTAACTTGGCACGAGAGTGAATAAGTGTGTTTCCCAAAATGTTGTCTATTTCCTTAAAAGCTGACATATTACACATATGTGAACAAAATACCATGAGAATCACACGCTCTGATTAACCAGGCACATCAGATGACAAGCTGTCATTACACTGCTGTCCAATTAGATTCACAGCAGTAACACTACTATAACTCAGACACCTCAAGAGAGGAATGAGGCCGGTCTGACAACTTTTGTCAGTGAAAGCATCGTCAGTCGTATTTTTTAGTGAATTATAGCATGAATTGCAGCATGTCAGCCACTCAAAGGCAATCAATTAGCACATGTCTTGTTTATTTTTCGCAAAATAGTCATGTACAGTGAGCATGTATGTACATCCTTTAAAGGAGAATGAATCATACTGAGCAGAGAGGCACAGACCACAAAGAAAAAGACACTCAAGTTGACCAAAATACAACACTGTTGATTGAACTAAAAAAAAGCCTGTGATGGGATGGGAAAAGCAGACAGTGACACCCTCACTTTTCAATATTTGTCAAAACAATCTCACATTTTTGCTTTTTGAGCTACTTGTTTGGCTTCAGCTTCAAAGTAGCAGAATGTCTTCTTCATGTTTTCATTACAGTCTCATTTCAGAAACAGCATCATTCTTCTTTTTGGCACACTATCTGTGCCATTAATGCTTCTCATGTGGAAACCTAAAAAATGCTGAATACACATCAACAAGAGTAAGTAACAATAGAAAAGGGTGAGGTCATCTCAGAGAATATCTACATAACTGGCTGTCATGAGTTGTCGGGCCAAGTCACATGTACAGTATATAGACACTTATCCCTGGTCTCATATACTATATGTCTTTACATCTTCAGTGTCCATATTCTCCTAGATGAGTCACCGATCAAGGTTTTGCATTATTCCTTGATCTATTATGCAACATACTTACAGCAGCATCCTTCACTTCTGTTCACATGAACTTTGACAAGCAAAACAATAAACCCAGCATGGTTTCTGTGGAAAAAAACAAACAGTTTTGTTCTCTCAGATCATGAAATCTTAGTACTCTGTTTTCACCTGCAGTAACCCCTGAAACTCACAATCTACAAACACGATGTGCAAACTGACCAGTATTGAAGGAAAAGAAATAGGCTTATTTGCTTCCTTGCTAAGAGTAAGACGAGAAGATTGTTACCACTCTTGTGTTTAGTATATTAGATAGGAAACTACAACCAGCAGCTACTTAGCCTAGCTTAGCATAAAGATTGGAAACAGAGGTAAACAACTAGCCTGACACTGTCCAAAGGTAACAAAATCCATCTCCCTGCACCTCTAAAGCTCACTAATTATTTCTTGGCTGGGTGAAGTGATTTCCTGGAGTCTCGGCTGGTTGCCTTTATGCTAAGCTATACTAACCACAGCTGCTAACTGTAGCTTCGTATATGTGGTGGTGTCGATCTTGTCATCTAACCCTCGTCAAGAAACCCAAAATGTCAACTTGTTCCTTCAAGTACAACAATGGCTCTGCTAGCATTGCATTACATTTTTGTGAAAAACTGTTTATATTTGAGATGCTTAAACCAAATGTAAATATCACATCTAGGTTAGATTTATAAAGATTATTGAATCTTGAAAAATAAAAGAACATTGTCCACACAATGAGTTTTGCAATGTACTGCAGCTAGCATTGGCTTGACCTCCTCCTGTTTGTCCATTATGAGAGGATATGACATTTAAACGCTTTACTGTGTTGGATTCATCAGGTGGCAGCTATTAGTCTGTACTCAGCCTATTGATTAGCTGTAACAGCATGAATTCAATTTCAGTGACTATTCCTGTAGCAGTCACACATTGAACTGTATGATGCTGCTTTTATTCCTCGCCTTTCCTCTCAAAACGTCACTTAAAATGGCCAAGTGTCTAGTCAGACAGGTCTGTGAGTTCAGTTGTGTGTGTAAAAGTGGGAATTCACACATGTCTTGTCCCACTGAGAATCACAGAGGACACTCGGGTGGTGAGAAGAGACAAGGTTTAACACAAATCTGTTACATAAGGTCACCCAGTAATCCTCATGTTGTTACTAGAGATTAGAGAAGAAAATGTTTGCCTTTTTGCTGAGTATTAGAGAGTAAAAACACAAAGCACTCTGCACTACAAGAGATTAGTTTCAAATGCATCCCTACTGGGGTGATATCCTTTCAGAACACATTTAAAAATCCCTCACACAAAACAAATATTGTCTGTTAATCGTTGCTCCGATCATCAAGGAGTTTAATACAGCAACACATTGTCAGATAAACATTGAATTACTCTCAAAAGATAAATGCATTGTGAACTAATGTGAGTGAATTACAAATAGCCACAGAGTATCATATGCTAACCACACTATATACTGTTTAGCATAAGGGACGGAGGCTGTTAGGAGATCCCTTTCTGAGGTCACTTCGTGGTCTATTAAATTGACTTAGAAAGAGCAAAACTGTAAATGTCTTATATGTTGCTGTTAAGTGTGACTTTATAGATACAGGACCTGGACCTGAGCTGTGCTGTGCATGAAGGAAATGAGAAGACTGGTGGCAAAAAAATGAAGGGCAAGGAAATAAGGGTGACTGGAAAGAGGTGAGAAAGAAACAATCTTGTCCGTGCATACGTGAAAAAAGTAAATGCGAATATTTTCATAATTTTTGTTTGCTTCTGAAAGTTTTGGGCTGTTGGATAAAACAAGCAATCTGAATCTGGTCACCTTCTGTGTTGAAAATGAAAATAATCATAAGTTGCAGTTCTAGTTTGAAGAGAAGATGTACAGTGCTGTGGGTCAACATGTCACTAGCTCCCGGTAAAGTCACTCAATAGAAAAGACATAATCTCATCTCACCACATTTATAAAGTAAGATGTAAAGTAAGATGTAGGATTTATTTACAGAATACAAAACACTAGCATTACTAGAATACAGGACTGAAAAAATGATTTCTAAAACCGTTTATTGACTGAACTGTGTGTAACAGCTGAAGATACTGAGATGTTTCTAGAAGATGAGAAGCACTATGGTGGGGAACGGAGCAGAAAAGGAAAGGTAGGAAGTGTATTTGATGAGACATGAAGTGCATGTGATGGGAGGTAAATGATGTGGTGCAGCAGGGATACAGATGAAAAGTGCATTAGTGTGAGTTTGTACATAATTAACTACTGCATGTAGCCTCAACCTCCTACATGGCATATTTTATGTAAGGTGTTCGCGAGGACAGCCACCTTGAAATGGTTAAAAACACATCACCCCGGTTATACCCAAATACACCCAGATATTACTGACAAATACTGTATGTGAAGAAAGAAGGAAAAGTTTGGTTTCAAAGTACTGTAACTTGTAACACTTAAAACATCTGGATCTTGTGGTACTTCACACAGCAGAAGCAGGGAGCTTGTGTGGCACAGTTTTTAATTGTGTCAGGATTTTTCTTAATGTTAGCCTTGCCTCTCTTCTCTCCTCTCAGAGAGGGAAGATATCAGAATTATGTGAAGTCTTTGGACACAGCCTCAATGAAATTGGGAGCCGACATGAGAATGGTGAAGGTGCAGATGATGGAGAAGAGCGAGAAGGCCACCAGGCATAACCTATCCACCACCGCCGCCGCAAACTTCCACTCGCTGCAGATCGCCTCTCCCTCATCCTGCTCTCGGAAGCGCCTCGCAATGTACTGCACTTCCTCCAGGATCTGGGAAATTTCCGGGACCTGCTCCAGCAGTAATGTCCGCGTCTGCTCTGAATGGATGTCGTGTGGGGATGAGCTGTTAGGGTGGCCAACTCCTCCTCCACCACCGCCGCCGCACACCACCACACCTGAATCTGTGCTCGGTGGGAAAGCAGGGCTGTCTGTGCCCATTGAGTGGTAGCCAAAGTACAGGTTCATGCTCCCATTGGTCGTGGTTGACTGGGTGGATGCCTGGCCAGGTATGGTGCTCATCTGAATGCTGCTGGTGCTGGTGTGGTGAGGAGGAGGATGGGAGTACTTGTAGTTTGGGGGGCTCCTAGAGCTCACAGCTGTTTTGGTTTCCTCTCCAGGCTTCTTCATGCGGAGAAACCAAGCACACCAGTTGAGGAGGATGACTCGAACCTGGATAAAGAAACAAGAGTAGGTAGAGAGTCGGGGGAAAGAGAAAGGGAGGAAAGGTTGTGTTAGAGTACAGGTGAAGACATGAATGAAAAAGAAAAACAGAGTGAAAGGTAGAAATTTCACTTGATGCTGCACAGTGCATTATTTCTTTCTCTCACTGTATGGTGTATAATAGTATATTATTGTTGCCCATAAAGTTGCAATAATTTTGTTTTCAGGTTAATTGTGGTTTCATTTTCATTGTGATATGTTTGGAAGAGATTGACTACTAAAGTTTTGAGAAGATATACACTTTATCTGTCAAGAATAAATCACATTTTCACAATCATTTCATGGAAAGAGGTAAAAAATATTTTATTCCAACTTTATGAGCAACAGTGTATATATACAGTATATAATCTAAGTATTAATCAAAAGCTTTATCAACCTTAAAATAAAATAAATCCTTAGAAATAAAACATACAAAAAATGTATGTAACTACACAGCTTAACATAACCTCACAATTCTGAGTTTGAATGCAGATTACGAACAGATAAAATAAAGTGTTGTTAACACATGCTTGCTCATAAAAGCTCTTTTAGTCAAACCATTGTGTTAACACATTTGTCAACCTTTGAATAAATGTCACTTTATACCTCCAACAAAAGGGAGCCATCGTCTAGTAAAAGCCTCAATTCGTAGTTGACTGTGCCAATATGTGGAAATAGTTTGGTTAATTGAAATTGATGCACTGTGTAGGACAAATCAGAATTGACTATTCTCTTTTTTTAAGTTTGTAGTGAGAATTAATTATAAAATAAAATCATTGTTAACCTACCCATTTAGGCATCTTCCCTCCATGGGGATCATGGTGATGGAACTGTAGTACCAGGACTGTTACCACCACAGACAAGCCCACAATCATCATGGTACTAGCAAAGTACTGAGCTGAAGAGGAGAAGAACACATAAGTAAAGCACAACAATTTCCATTTGGGATAGACAACAATTAACACAGTGTAACAAAGAGAAATCATAGCCTGTTATCTGAAATGCAACAGTGAATTGTAAATTAAAAGCTTGTGTATCTACATTATTAACATATAAGAAGGAAACATGAGAGGTGAGCGTGATATTTTGGCAGCACTGTGGCCAGCTGTGGGTTGGTTTTTCAGTGGGGAGTTTATCCCTGTCAACAAACCTAAGGTCATAACACCACAGGGGCTGGTTGGAGGATGACTAACATTTTGTTTCCTAATTTACAAACCAGCCAAAACACATACACACACACACACACAGGCTTGAAGGCACTGCAAGCCACAGAGAAATGAAAATGTATAACACGTGCATGTGGGCAAGCACGCTATCCTACTGGCACACACACACACACACACACACACACATACACACACACACACACACAGACCCTAATACACACAAACATGTGATATGTCCCCCTCATTTTTCATTTTGATCCAGCTGTGATGTCAGCGACCTCACAGAAAGGTGGACCAATCAAATTATTCTGTATACATTTCCATGTCGAAGCATAATAGCAGCTGTGTGTAAACCTGTCAGAGCAAATGCATTTTATTTTGTCTTCAATCTATTAGTTCTGCTCCATCTGCACTGGGTTAATACGTCTACTCCAGTAAAGGCAAGTTTGTTAATGGTTTCGTTTTCTGTCACTGAGCTGCCAAATGATGCTGAGCAGCATCTCTGTCTGCAGCCTCCCCGCTCATCTCATGGCTGACTGCCCTGTCTCTTCTGGTCTGTATCAGTATGGTCTTATACAATGCAACTCTCTTTGTGTCATATGCTTAGCGTGATCTTCACATCCTGCATCAGCGCCAACTGTTTTTATGTTTTTTATATCTTGAGTTTCAACGTGGACCACTTCCTCAGACTTCGTCTCATTTCAATGTACCAATTTGCTCTAATATATGGTCTTAATTGATTACATCAACATTTTGTGAATAACCATTTTTCACTTTTGTTGCAGGAAGTTAGATGAGAACATCAGTGATAGCATTTACAGATCCATTAGTATCCTTTGAGCATTATCCTGTTTTGATTAGCTATTAAGCGTTATCATACGAGAGGGAGTGATGTTGTACTGAATATGAGCACGGCTGTGATATGGTCATAGGTATGAGGCCGCAGGCGATCACAGCCATGCTGATATTCTGTACAACATTGTGACCTCGAGTGTGATATTGCTTTTATACAACAGGATAACAATTGGACTGCTGCTAAAAAATTTTGTTTTTCCTAATGTAGATCATTTTCTTCCAAGAGGAACATAGTGGCCACATTTCGTCTGGTACCGGGTACATCAACAAATAGGGTTTACAAACAAAATTAGCAGTCTGATTGTTTGCATGAACGGGGTGGCCTGGGATGGAGTTAAACTCCAAGCTTGAATTATTCTGCTCCTGTCTGCATTGACCTGTTTTGATTTCATATCAGCCTGTGAAATGGTTCAGAAACCTGGAAAAGGTGTCTAGGTTTCTCAAATCCAGGATAAGATCTTACCCAGGTTTATGAAACCAGGATAAGCTGTTTACATGTGCAAAATATAAGCAGGATACTCCAAAAACCTCATAATAGCTAGTGTATACGTAAACTCAATACCAAACAGCACAAACAGAAAATGAGGAAAATTTGAATGGAACAACATTGAAAATCTGCTTCATAAATGTCCTTGTCCAGCCCAGCCAGTTTAGAGCATGCAAATCTGAGACTTCTGCTGTCCGAGCCAGCTGACTTCCTGTTGGCTCCCCACACACGTGAATGGGTTGAAAATAATGAAATCATATGACTCCTGTAGACTTTCCAACTTTGCAGTGTGCATTAGTCTACATGATCTACATGGAAGTTGTAATCAACTGTGTAGCCACTACACCAAAGTCCCTTCACAGATTGTTAGGCTAGCTTAGAACAAAGACTGTAAACAGAGGAAAACAGCTAGCCTGGCTTCATTCATAGGTAATAAAAAATTAAAACTTCCTAATACACATTCTCTTGTTTTTTTTAATTTGTACAAAAACAGTGTAAAAAATAAAATTTGTGTTCATTAGTAAGTTTTAGGGGTTAAGAGGGGGTTCTGTTTTATTTAGAAGTAGGCATATACATGCCAGTGTTTTTTTCTCCTATTCATTAGAGTTTGGTGTTTTCCTTTGTTATAAGGTAAAAACAGCAATAAAATGTCAATAGTTTTTTTTGTAATTCTATAATATCATAAATGCAATAACCTATAGTTCCTTTAAGTATAGTGTAACTATATATAAAACTTTAACGCTATGTTATCTTAATTTTAAGGGTTGAATAGGTTTTGTGGCTTCAGATGATTTTTATTTGTAGTAGAGGGGCCAAAAATGCAAAAATGGCTCTTTTAATAGTAAAGGTTTCAGACCCCTGGGCTAAGTGTTTCCCTCTTCTAACCTAACAGGGGGACATACGGTATTTTCAACCAATCCCGGGTAAGAAAGTATGTATTTATGTCAAACTAATTCTTTCTTTCTAAGTTTTTAAGCAAATGTCTATCACAAATATCTGTTTGGGAGATATACTTTGATTATTTTGTGACCCACTATAATTGTTTTTTTTTCTTTTTCATCACTTTCAAAGTCAAAAGATCATTAAACTGAGCAGTAATTAGCGCAGGAGAGTGTCTTACCAATCAGAGGAACAGAGTCTGAAGTGGCAGGCATGATTTCTGCTACCAGTAACATGAATACCGTCAGAGACAGCAGCACTGTGATGCCTGGGGGAAAATAGACAGTAGACAGAGATGAGCAGAAACGCAAAGGGAAAAATCTTTCATCATAGTCTCGTTTTCTATTTAATGGTGACTTGAGAGCACTCAAAATAAATGCAGCTGGTCGTTTCAAAATAGGTGAAAACAGCTGTGATTTATTTTAGAATACTCACTCTTTTTCTTCCCCTGAGGGAAAACCCAGTTATATATTTACTCTGACCCTGTCTCACTAAATGGTATTTCAAAACAACCTGGCATTTTCGGTTCCAGGTGATAATCTTTGCTCTGTTTTATAATGAAGCTTTTATTCATCTGCAAATGAATGGAATCCAACATAAATGCTAATTCACAGCTATAATGTCAGGATTAGCATAGAGCAATGACAAATAACTGGGTTAACAATCGCGTCAGGACCTGGTGTGCTGAGATCACCAAGGCTGGAGAGAGAGATACATTTTTGTCTGCATGTATGATTACAATCATGAATCATTGTCCCTTTTGTGTGTGTGTGTGTGTGTGATTGCAGAGCTGTACTGATGTGTGTGTTCCGCTCCGTACCCAGTGATATCTTCTCTCCGGAGTCAGCAGGGAGCAGGAAGACCAGCAGAGCCAGACCAGAGATGAGCACGCAGGGGATGAGCAGGTTGAGGCCGTAGTAAAGTGTCCTGCGGCGCATGGTGACTGTGAACGTCACATCGGGGTAGGGTTCTTTACAGCAGTCGTAGTACAGCTCATTACGCTTAGCTGGCACACCTGGGGGGCAAATGAAGAGGGGGAAAGATGTCAATTAGAGGTCAAAGACACAGAGTTTTGAAATAAAAGTCCAGTTTCCAGTTCTGCTGGACTGAATAGTTTTCAAAGATGTGTGTAAAATAAGAAGATTGCGGCTACTGATGTAAATGTTGTCATTTTTTTCAGTGTCGATGAGCGAGGTCGTCATAGAGGATCACTTAAAAATTATTACCAATAAAATCTGTAGTGGCACAGTTTTTATATGGTTGAAATAGGAGCCTTGTGATCAGAAAGTCACTGGTTTGAATCATTGAAATGAAAATAAAAGTCAGAAAATTAAATGATAAATGCTGCCCTATCCCACAGTCAGTGTGCCTTTAAACCAGGTACTAACACTGTTTACTACAAATAAACGTGTTTCACCATCTACAGGACATTAGGTTATAAATTCAATACCAGTTTCAATAAAATCACACAAATATGTTGTTAAATCTACATTTACTGCATCAGAAGGTAAAACTCCAGACTTAAACTGAGCACAAATACTCTGTAGTAGATGTTGTGATTTTGGGGAAGATTAGGGTTTTACCAAAAAATTATTTTTCTTGGTAAGCATGTGGGAAGCAGCTTCTCACTAAAAAACAGCAAATGCACTCTTGCCTAAATTAATACCGTACATAATACAATGATGTAATGGTGCAATCTTTTTTTATATAAAACAGTAATCTACTCCACACTGTTTCACCTTGTGTATGAAAATAGATTTTAAAATCTAAAATCATATAAAGCACAGCCACGTCTATTGTCAGACAGCGGTCGAAAGTCAAGTCCCAGGTCCTTAACTTTGTGCTTTACAGAAATACTGTGTTTTTTCCACAGCAAATTTAATGTTGTTGCAAAATGTTAGATTCCTGTTCATCAACAGACTTTGTTTTCTGAATCTGTGGTTGATTAGCTGCAGATTATTGCTTTTCGTCTGTAATGGATCTCAGCAGGCGCACCAGGGTAGGAAAATGGCAATTAAGAAAAAGTTAGCAAGAAGAAAGATTATATAACTGTAAATCTGCACACTGACAAGTCACACCTGCAAACAAATACATATGAACATACAGTATGTTTACTGGACATGTGAACATACATAGTAAACTTTAGTTTTACAGTACAGGCTTAACGTACATTCAGATCTGAACTTTGCAACCTTCAGATTTTGAGTCAATGTCTAATCACTTCACTATGCCTCCAAAACTGTTACAAACCACTCACAAGTACGCCATTGCTCATTATCTGTCTTATTGGCATATTCACATTTACATCACTTTGGTCTGCTCAAATTCAAGTGTGTGTGTGTGTGTGTGTGTGTGTGTGTGTCTCTGTATGAAAGAGTGATGTAAAGTTACTTGTGCGTTAGTCAACAAATAATGGTGAGTAAAAATCAAGTGCCATGGATTTGATTAAGGTTCAAGCATCATTGCACAGCTTTCTGTATCAGCTGTGTTTAGTGATTCTGAATTCTGAATGAAGCCTTGATATTTAATCAGGAACATATTCAAAATACGCAACTCATTTGGGGTGAGATGTCACCAAAACAAACTTGATTTAAGCCCAGAGAGGGGGTGTGTGTGTGTGTTTGTGTGCAGTGAATTTCAATTCACATTAATTGCATGGATTCCATTTCATTTTCATTTAAACTGTGTCACCTGAAGGCTGAAGAGAAATAGCTTTTGTTAGCCATCTACTAATTTGATGGATTGCCGACCTGCAGATGCATCCACCACATTCTGTGTGTGTGTGTGTGTGTGTGTGTGTGTGTGTGTGTGTG
>NW_019525231.1:0-45336 GCF_002814215.2 Seriola lalandi dorsalis | reverse complement strand
GGGGGGTGGGGGGGGGGTTGTGTATTCACTGGCATGGGCATGGGTATGTTCTGAGGTACCAGGACAGTGTGTGTTCTTGGCCAGCCTGCCGCCTGGCTGTGCCTGAATTAAGTGAACCATCCCTGGGCCAGCTGTCACCACACACACCCATGGCTTCCCCCTTCATTCCCCCAGCCAGCTGGGTCCGCTGACTTTGTGTGTACGCGTGTTTGTGTGTGAATATGAACTCTTCTGTTGCCCTCTGATTAACACACAAAATTAGGTTAGAGATGATGAGAGTTCTTCATTTGCACACACACACACACACACACACACACACACACACACACACACACACACACACACACACACACACACACACACACACATACACATACACACAGAGACAGAGAGAGAGAGAGAGGGAACAAAGAGAAAGAATCAGTATATTTATATTTTTCTTGAACTTGTCAGTCTTTCTCTGTCTTTGTTTCTTGGGAAAAGAGAGAGAGAGAAACTGACAGGTAGGGCGGACAGAGTTTGAGAAGCTAGGACCAAGAAAGAAACAAGGTAACACAAGGAATAATAAAATGAGCTGCTGGGAATGGTGGGAAATCCCAAGTTGCTGCTATGACATGCCTAGCAACAAAATAAATCCTCTAAACAATGAGAATCACTCAGCCCTTAGTCCCATAATTCCCTGACTGCCCACTGTTTACTGACTCAAGACAGATCACTGACAGATACATGGTACGGAAATAAGCAAAGATATCACATCAGGAATCAATTGCAATGTAAATTACTTAAAGAAACGTAAAACTTTCTTTAAGAAGGCACCCAACTTTCATGTAGGTTTTGGCCTTTTTGACCGAAACAACAAATTTAACTTACAAATGTAGGTTTCTGAGCTGCAGTAAAACAAACCTGTTGGTCATGTATTTGAAATTGGACTCATCTTATATTAATTAGAAAGAAGGTTTGAGTTTTCCTCATGAAATGCATTTATATAATAAATTAAAGGGTATAAGAGTCCAAGATTTCATCAACTGGAAGAAACGGTGTGGATACAGCTGCACTAAACAGCAGTAATATTCTCCAGGCTATCAGCAGCACTCTTTAACCAGGACTGATAGATAGGAAAATGTCAGTGAGAATGGCATCTTACCAGGAAGCTGACATTACTGAAACACCTGCTGTCAGAGCTGGGTGACACTGACTGGATGTCTTTACTCCCTGGAATATGACATGAAGGACCTGATATTGAAGTCTCTCTGTCAGACTCTTTATCAGTCTTTCAGATTCAATTTGATGCTCAGGCATATCCTGCAAATACTCATATGTAATTTTAATCCCTCTCAGCATGAGCCCTCACACCTCATTATGCCTCTGCGCCGGCGACAGCCAGGGCTGGAGGCATTATGTTTTCGGGTTGTCCATCTGTCCATCTGTCCCGTTCTCGTAAACGCGATATCTCAGTAACTCCCAAAGGGACTTTCTTCAAATTTGGCACAAACATTCACTTGGACTCAAGTATGAACTGATTTAGGTTTCGGTTGTCAAAGGTTACTGTGACCTCATAAAACACGTTTTTGGCCATAACTCAGAAATTCATACATTAATTATGACACAATTTAATACAAACGTAATCAAAAAAGTGATGAGATTTTATATCCAATTGGTCAAAGGTCAACTTCACTGTGACATCATAATGTTCTGCAAAAACACTTATTCAATGCTGTAACTCAGGAAGGGAAGATTGTGACCATATTTCCTGCAACTTGGCTGATTGGTGGAGGTGATAATTCTAGGCTTATATGTTATGTCAGCATAGAGATTCTTTTCAATTTGTTTTTGTACCCAGTTTGCTGTAATAAACAGCTCATTTAAAACTCTTTTCACTCACCAGGTAATTGTTAATTTGTTCTAAATTAACCACTTTTTGGTAAAACACACAAATTTTGGAAAAGCAATGAAAATCAGTAATTTTGAGGGTGATCTCTCTGATTTCCTTTTTTGTTTTGTTTTACTGGTGTTACGTACCTGAATGCATCTTAATTTGCCTGTCTCTTATTCCTCTTACCTACGAGGTCCCACTCCCCATTGGGTATGTAGGTAGAGATGTCTACATCCATCATCTGGAGGTCCAGCAGCCAGCCGTTGTGAGTCCAGGAGCCAAACTTCAGGTCACACTTCTGCACATCAAATGGGAACCACCGTACGTCGATGTAGCAGGTACTCTTCAAGATGCCTGGAGAGATGTGTTTGAGAAAGTTACTTTTGAAAAAGTGCTTTATTTATTTTGATTCATAATTTGATTCATTCAAAATTAACTTCGGCATTTCACTTCCACTTGAGAAAAACTATTTTTGATGTATCACAGAGGAATTCATCAAATTGTCATCAAAACTACTAAGAATTTAACTGTAATAAAACATACAATCTAACAACTGATGAACTGAACTAAAAATAAGACCATTAATGTACACGCTTTCTTAGTAGTAGTAGTAGTCAGATTACTCATCACAGTACGTCCCTCCTCACTAATGGTGTGTAACAAACAAAACACAGTCACCATGGTTTTGGTTTGCAATAAGTAAAAATCTACTTTCACTGAGAAGTAAAAATCATAAGATGTACTCTATATGTAGGTTGTGTGTGGCTGCTGTTTCAGTAGTGTTCAGTGCCTGTGTCTCAACATGTGGCAGGTCCTATGATAAAAGCTGCAATAAAATGTACGTAGTTGAAGCAGGAGTTACATGTAACTTAGTCTAAAATCCTTTCAATTTTCAAAATTTAACCCAGTATTTTTGCCTGAAGATCACCATGCTTACTGGGAAAGTTGCACTCAGTGAGTTAAGTGAGAGTGAGGGGGTTGTTGTGATAATGTGATAATTATGATGACAGTGCTAATCGTGTTTGTGAAGACGACTGCGATCGTCACGTCTGATAATACAGCCACGTTAACAACAGTGAAAAAATGATATATGGGATATGTAACACACTGAAAAGACAAGACACAGAAGATCTTGAATGCATCACCTGGTGGGATGTACTGGCAGGCTCCTGAGGCATTAACCAGCACATTTGTATGGAACGTTGCATCAAACCTCTCATCAGCGCTGCGGGCAGAGAAGAGTGCTTGGATATAACATTAAAACAAAAATGGAGCATTTAGAGCAGGTTCAAGGAAATAAGAAAGGCTGAGAGAAAAAAACTGAGAGAGAAGTTAAAAGCCAGAGGTCGTAGAGTTGAAAGTAGAAAGGTAAAAACAGATGCAAAGAGGAACCCAGACGATAAACAGCAGGTGAAAATGAAGGTGACATAGAGATACGAGGGGGATTAGTGTTGATCTACCCAGACAGGGTTTAATTTTGCTGATCATCGTAAACAAACATGGTTGTCTGCCATCAAGACGTCCTTCAAACAAAGGGGCATTATGTACCTAAACCAAAGTACGGACATCATAATCAGAAAATTACACATTTTTCACAAGGACAAAAATAACCCCCCAGAAAATTACTACATCTGTGTTTTTCTGTCAGAGAGTAAAACCATAGGGCTGTACATATCTGGGAACAGATGTTCTTATAGTTGTAATATACAAATATTGGGGACAGTCAGGGCTGTTGTACAGTAAAAACAAACATAGAAACATTTCGTCCCGGTTAATTCAATACCTTGAACAACAGTTTTCTGAGGGACAAATTTCAAAAGACATTCAGTTAACAAGTATTCATTATCAGAAAAGCACTGAAGTGCAGTTCCCGGCACTGAGGCCACACAGACCTATGCATTGGTTGTTTAAATCTGAATCTGCATTAAAATACATATAGTGACGAACAGTTACAGTGACCATGATTTTTGGAGGAAACCTAAAGGAATTTTAGGGCTTTCAACAAAAATAATTCAGGCTCATGGCCACCAAGTAATAAGCAGTAATTTTTTTATCATGTTGCTGTAGCTCTATCTCACACCTGACATACACGTCTTTCATCTAAAGTAGTTATAGCAGTTTATGTCCACACCTTCAAGAAATAAGGTCAATTCTGTGCGTAAACTAAGTCCCATAAAGTGAAATTGAAATATGTTAAGAACTTTTTAACCAAGCAGCATGGCTCTGAATGACTGTGATCCCTTGTTTTTTTTTTCCTCTTGCTATCATGACGTTAATGTTTTCTAATATTGAATAAAATATCTGGACAACTGTTGGACAGATTGCTGCACATACTGATGCCCCCCACAGAGTGAGATGCAATCATTATCCGGTCCCCTAAACCTTTCATCACAGAATTTGACTTTGTCCAGTACTTTGATTTATGATGAACTACCAGAAAAGCTAATGACATTGCCTTCAGCCACATCTGTACTTTATTTTATTGCTAATTAGCAAATGTCAGCATGCTAATGTGATGGTGAACATGGCAAATATTAAAAGTTCTAATCATCAGTATGTTAGCGTTGGCAGTGTGAGCATGTCAGAAAGATGACATCAGCATTTAGCCCAAAGTACCAGTGTGCCTAAGCAAAGACGGATCTGTTCTGGTATTGTGCTGAATAATGGAACAGACAGGAGCTGATGAATGTACAAAAAAAAAAAATGTACAGGACTGAAAATAAAACTTTTTTGACAGATGTAATGAGACAGTAAAAGACTTCCTGTGATGGCAGGATAATATTCATTCAGAACTAGTATGGTATTTATTAATATCTTTCAGTATGCAGTGACCCCACAGGTACACTGTATAATGAATGCACCTCAATTTGAGCAATGAATGAGTGCCAGACAATAGTCTGACCCACACCATCATCTATTACTGCTACTACCATTTACACTATGAGACTGGAAGCAGAGGGAGAAAGTGAGGGGCATGCTGAAACTCTTCCTGAAGTCTTTTTGTTAGACAAGTAGAACATAAATTTTAGCAAAGTGCACTGGGACTGAGCCCAGAAGGCATATAACAGGACAACGCTTTACCCAATGCAGACTTATAGCTGCTACATCAATAATCTAAATCTAATAACTCTTTTCACTGAGCGTAGGGTGGAAAAACAAAGGGGCTGTGAGAATACTTTGGAACAGCTGCAATTGCTCTTATCCATTGCTGGGAATAAATGAACTAAATTAGCATTTAGTCTTGTAATGTTATTGTGAATATATCTACCTAACATATACATTAACTGGGTGGCATTAGCATTTAAAATGTGAAAGGATTAATTTCCTGTTCTAAAAACCATCTATCAAAACACAAATGCAGGAAACGGTGAATGTGAGAGAGGTTCTTTTAAATTAAAGTTCAGCCAATGCCTGGATTGGCAAACCTCATAGCATGGGAAGATTTATACCATGGCTACACAATAAATAACAAACTCACATAAGCATCATAGGAAATTCCTTGATGAATAACCTTAACCACATCTTAATCCAATCACTAAGTAGAACATGTTTCCAAAAGGTTATATGCCATGTGGAAAAGATAAGGGCATGATGAAGGTATTGAATCCTAACTGAGTCCTTTTGCCTGCACTGGGATTCACCAAGAACTTAACCTTTTTTAGATGTCACCATTAAATTAAAAACAAATTTGAAAGAAAATGATATGCTATCTTCTTACATAACAAATAATGCTGTCAAAAGGAGGATATCACCATAGTGAAGAGAAAGAACAAGAGATAATCGGCAGTAGAAGTGACTAGCCTACTAAAACCACTGAGTAATCAGTCATCAATATGGACATATTTCTTTAAGTGTGCTCCTAAAGAAATCCACAAACGCCTGAATAATAAAGTTTTATGCAAATAAAAGAAAGCCTTTCTCCTCCACCCTGGCAGAATACATATATCTAGAACATACTGCTTTAATACCCTCTGGCTCAATGAAATGGCATCACCTGCATTTACATTTAATTCCTGTAAAAACATTGCTAAAATATCGTCATCATCATCATCATCATCGACAGATGCTTTCAAAGCCAGGAAATACAGCACCATACAGTCTAGATTCTCAAGGAAAAGCATCTCTACATGTAAAGCAAACAGCTGGACAGAGAGATGATTTACATTATTTACATAAGAAACACAATGAAAGCAGGAAAGTCAGCCCCCTTCTGCGCCACCCTCCCAAGTGTCTGTAAATGGTGAAATATTCAAAATGATGCCTGGTACAGGACAAATGGTTCCTTTATTATTCATCTGAAAAGAGTTTTGGTTGCTGGGCTGAACAAGGCACATACAGAACATACAGCTGTCTACCTTTTAGATCCTCCACCAACTCTGAGAGACTACCCTGCTGTGGACTGAGAAAACAGACTATCCTGCATCTGTTATAGTGGAAACTTGTAAAACTCTGCACATTCTCTGCGAATGAAATAACATCCATCCATCCATTAGCTATAACGCCTATCCTTTGAGGGTGGCAGGAAGGGCTGGAGCCAATCCCAGCTGACATTGTGCGAGGGCAGGGTACACTGTGGACAGGGCACTAGTCTATGACATGGCTGACAAATAGAGACAACCATTCATGCTCACATTCATAGGCAATTTGGAGTCGCCAATCAACCCAACCTACATGTCTGTCAACTAAGGGAGGAAGGCACGATGAGAACATGCAAAATTCACACAGGCCCCAGCCGGCAGGTTCAAACCCAGAACCTTCTTGCTGTGAAGCGACAGTGCTAACCACTGCACCACTGTGCAGCCCTGAAATAGCATCAAGGACAAAAATTGACTTTTGTCCTATGGTGTTGTTTTACAAACTACATTATGATCAAAAAATATGTCTGTAGCTCCCGGGGTAGTGTAATGGACCTACCCAGAGACTCCGAGAAAGTTCTTTGAACTGCTGTTTGCTGTGTAGTCACACGTAGTCACGCAGAGTCACTCCTCTTGTTCTGCAGAGAAATCTCCAACATAGCAGCGCTCAGCCTGAGGCTTCTGACCTTTGGCATCTTCCCACTTCCTGGACCCCCTGAAGCTTCTTCCACACCAGAGAGCTGACTTTCCATGCTCCCAGAACCAGTTTTCACAGTCAGAGGTCAGGACACCAGGGCTTTCGCCATTCCCTTGATTGACAGGGCCCTGAACCGTACACCCAACCTTACAGGAGGTGGGCTTACATGGCACGGCTGCAAGCTTCCCTCCAAGGGTTGGCTCAAGTAGGGGACCTGAGGCAAGGTTGCTTGATCCAAAGGTTGCTCTTCAGACAAGGCTATGCATGAAACAAACAAGTTTATATGAAGTGTCAACCATGTTTAGAAGTGTTTATAGCTGCTAATGGCCACACTCCAGGGTGAGACAAAATAGCTGCTGAAGGGCAAGACGCAATGAATCTTACAAACAGGAAGAAGGGGCGTTCACAGTATAGCACCTCGCCAACTGTTGCCTGAAGTTGACGTGCTTGTCAGATTGTCAGTTTCAGAAAGTTTGAAAAATTGCCTTACGCTGCCCCCTGTATTCCAGCATGTGAAGTGCAGTTTGACAGTCTGACGTGTTTTATTTGTCTGGTCTGATCTGGTCCCGTTTGTGTTGCTTCAGGTGCTGACGAGACATGAAATAGTCCAGTTTGACTTACAGATCTATGAGTGTGAAGGCTTATCATACACCAAAGCTCTTTTGTCTTGACGATTGTGAGGCAAAGGGTAGATAGACGAACGTGATCGACCAGGCATTGCATTGGAACTCCTGTTGCATCTCCAGACTGGCCTCATCCACATTTATGCGTTTTTTCATGCAGACCTTTGGAAAGCCACACACACAGCTTTGTGAGATTGGCTTTGGGAATTGGTCAAATATTTTCATTTCATTATGAAACTGCTTTGGGACTAAACAGACTGTGGCAGAGGAGGTCAGTCGAGTAGGCGGTCCTTCACTGTGGCCCAGGGCGCATTTGCGTTCACATTACTAAAAGAATATGGCCACATGTGGCCCTGACCACCCCCAAATGTGGTTTGAATGATTGGATCTCATATGCGTCTTCAGTGCATCTTGGCTGGATTCACACATGTACTTAGAGTTGTCCATTTGTGATCAGATCACCCGAGATGGATGTAAATGCCAGGTCTGAACAGGGCCTAAATGATGTCCGGTTTTCCCCCTCTTTATGATGGTATTGTCATCATTCGAAACACCTAAACAACACTTTTGATTTCCATTCCGACAACACAAAGTTCATTGCTTTTTGTATATGTAAAAGCTGAGAATGACATAAATCTGCTTTATTCTTCATTATTTAAGAGGCTGTTTACAGGTTACATTTTTCTTTTTATACATTTTTTGTGTTTCTCATACTTTGTCCCTGCTGAAATCTTGATACTGCAATGACCTAATTTTCCCAATGGTAATAAGTGAAAGTAATTCTTATCTCAAGTTTTTAGTCGGCTTTCTTTCTTGGTTCCTTGCTTCATAAAAATAGAAATGTATGATTGTACTCATGATTTATACTGCATGCATAAGGAATGTCAGTTTCAATCTGGGTCTGTGTCAGGACTATATTGTCGTTATCGTTAGTGATCGCTGATCCCCACCGTAAGCTGCTTAATGTTCTCTATCATCCCTGTTAGACAGCCAAAATTCTCACTTTTTTCTCTATTTGTCTCTCTCTCTCTCTCTCTCTCTCTGTCTCACTTTCTCTCACACACGCAACTCGAGCTAAGCTGGAAATCTGTCATCCCCGCCACCCACCCCATTTATGAATCCTCAATCACCTTGAAGGTAGAGCTGCAAAGCCAGCGCCATCAATCAGCTTCAACTCTGCCTAGTATCGTGTTGTCTTTGCCTCATTACAGTGTGATCTTTTGGGTAAGAAAAAGACAGTATGTGTGATTCTGAGTAACGCAAAGGATTCATACATTAAAAACTACATACATATGCTCTGCTGGGGCTCGACAGTTTAAAAAAGGCCTACAATCTCACAACCTCTTTTCCAGTTAGTAACACTGTGAAAAAGCTGTTTTAGACACATAAACAGCAGCACCACACTCCACTTATTCCACTTATTCTTTCAAATGGAATTTCCTTGCACAGTAATTTGATTTATGTTTAGTAAGTCAGAACTGTCTTCCATCACTTTGCTGTGTGAAACTGGAAGAAAAGCTTGCTATTGCAATAACGTGACTAGACTGTAGCGCATCTGTTTTTTACATTTTTTTCCCCCTATTACTGAATTTTATCTAATGTACCTAAACTTGTACACTGTATATCTATCTTAGTCTTGCAGGTCCAAAAATAAATTCTGAAATCTTCCAGAGATATAAGAACTTAAAAATAGAAACTAGATTTCTGTGCAAGGTAAGCATATATAGACCTGTTTAAGACCTGTATCTTTTTTGTGCCTGGTAAAGTCATGTTGGGTTTTGCTGTTGTTTTTTCAGTACGTCAAAGCTGTTTTGTAGAGGGTAAATGTTTTCGATTTGTTTACCGTGTAGGCAGCTGTCTATAAATCTAATAAATATCTGAAAGCAGCTTGTGTCTGAGGACAAAATTGGGCTGAAACACAAAGGACTCTGGAAAATAATCAAGTCGCTCACTGGCAGACTTGGGAGGTCCTTGAATTGCTTTTAAAACGGAGAAGGTCCAAACCACGTTGTGAAAATCAATCTCACAAAACACCCAGCAACCTGAATTCTTTGTATCTTTGTAATCTGGCCAAGCAGCAGGAGAACAGGCAACAGAGCTTCATCTCCATCCAAATACTAGAAAGCCAAAATGGCTTAGTGGGTGGAATAGGACAGAGGTTCTGTTAGACCGACCTCTGAATCAAAGAAACCAACAAACTGCTCAAGAGACAGATTGTCTCTTTCTTACTATCAAAGTTCCACTCTCTGACAAAGGTATGAACAGATGCTAGCTCAGCCAGATGAATGTTTCCTCTGAGAGCTCAATATGAGTGACTCTGCTTCAAAGACATGGCGACGATGTTTAAAACAGATTTAAAATATTGCATATAAATAAAGGTACAATACAGAAATTAAATAAAGTTGATATACAGTAATTCTTCTCAGACTGGACATTATTAGACATTTTCAATGGCTTTTCTGTTGGCATTTCCAACCAGTTGACGCAGTGCTTTCAGTAGGCCAATTTCTACAGCACTGCCCATTACAGGCAACAGATGCAAAGCCCCTGGGAGTTATGGTTTATGTCCTCCCAGAGGGAATCGGCTCAATCATCTCATTAAATGGGGCAGTATCCATGTGTGAAATTTCATCTGGGGACAATGTCTATACACTGTGTTATTGGGTAAACAGAGCCCAGGCAATCTAGAGTATCTGCCCATGTATAACAGAAAACAAATTGGTGTAGAAGAGGTAAGAAAGGAGAAGGAGAGGAGAGCAGAGGAGAACAGAAAAAAGTGACAGATTAACCACTGTGCTGATCGCGCCTGTGGCCAGTAGGTACGGTTACAATTAGCAACTGAGCTTTTATTATTCGTCTTTCTTCATCCACTGCTTCGAGTCAATATACTTTATTAAATAACCACTCTAATTCATGAGAGTAAAACTACAGTGTGGGTGATTTTAAATGCAAACGGGTGAATTAACAAATGGCTCTGTCAGTACAGAGTAGAAATCCTGTACGCCTGTGGAGCAAGGATTTCATTTGACCAGTAAAATGACCAGTTAATGCCTAATTCTGATGTGACATTATAAAATATTGAATATAATTTCCTGTGAATCATTTGTACGCTTTTTACATGACTATTTTAGTTGTGGAATATTCAAGTGGATATTTAGAACTGAGATCATTAATCAATTAATGATTAGCTGATAAACAGGAGAATAACTGCAATTATTTTAATGATTGATTAATTGTTTATGTCATTTTGTGAGTTTAGAATTTTTAAGATGTTCTGTGACGTCTTGTCAAAAATGAGTTCTGTACATGGATTAACATTTTGTGTAGGTTTAGTTTTAGGCATTAATGGCGCTGAAATTTGAAAAAAGGAAACATTCTATCTCCAGAATCAATATCTAATTTGCTGCAAAGTACGTATGTATGTTTACAGGCAGCTGCTACTTTGGACAATAAAACAGAACTTCCCTGTCTGTCAGAATGTGAACCACTCAGATTGCAGATTGAACCAAGGTCACAATTAGGGATGGGTATCGTTAAGAATTTAACAGTACTACTACTTGTATTGGTACCACTTATCGATCCGGTACTTTAACGGTACTGTTATCTTTTTTTTTTTTCATTTTGTAAGAAAAAAACAAACCAAATGAAGAATAGTATTAACATTGCTTATTTTGTATGTTAGTTTGTTAAGCATTGCTTAACAAACTAACAAGAAAAGAACATTCCCATAACAATCAGATAGCTATCGGTTACTTTTCATCATTAACTCGTGTTTGTATAATTTAATTTACTGTGTGTGGCTCCAGGCTGCAGCATACAGAACACACATGACACAACGACGCATGAACTACAAGCTAGTCGGTCGAAAACTGTGAACTGTACGTTTTTCCATCTGTGTGTAACAGACTTTCACCAGATGATTCCAGAGATCGCTTGTGTTTCTGCTCTTAAATTCAAAAGACTGAACCACACTTGAAAACATTTAGCTCTCTCTGCCATTGACACTAAGAGCAGAGTATGTGTCCCTGTGCTGCACTGTGCTCTGGCGTAAGACACGAAGCTGCCCCCGCCCCTCACAGAGAGAGAGAGACAGAGAGACAGAGAGAGAGAGGTCTCGCCTCTGGGTTGGCAACAGTGAAAATGCGTCATTCATAGACGAATGTCTTAATCACAAACAGAGTTGGTGAGATAGAATGCGCTTTATGCCCTATGTTTTAAAAAACAGGAAATCTATTTTCTTAATTTCTCAAGTACTGAGTGTAGAACCGATAACGTCAGCTTATCGATACTCTGGTCTTCAGCCCTGGGGCCTGTTTAATTTTGGTTTTTGTACTCATCCCTAGTAACAATTCAATCAAGCAAAAATGCCAAACATTTGCTGTTTCCAGCTTCTCTTTTTTTTCTTTTTCTTTATCATATATGACAGTTAACTGATAATCTTTAAGTGCAAGACTTGTCTTTTGACAAATTGGGCAATTTTAAGACACCGTTTTAAGAAATGATATTAGCCCTTTTATAGCTATTTTTGTAAACAAAATGATTAATCAAGAAAATAACAGAACTATTTATTTATTGATGATGAGTTTAATTTTGAGTGTTTTTTTTTTTTGGGGTTTTATTTGTTTCATTAGTCACTCTGTCTAAAGTCTCTTATCATCACATTGTGTTGGACACTGAGTAAAAAGGATTCGGCTGTTTAAAAGTCTTGGGGCACAAGGCAGCTTTAACATACCTGTTGTAGAGGAGGATATCTGGAACCCATATCAGATTAGAAGGGAAGCGAAGGTTCTGCACCCCGGGGTAGCTCTCTGGGTTCCATGAAAGGTAAATATCTGTCCAGTACTGACAGAAACAATGGACAGAGAAAGTCATCAAAAAAGGAATTCATTTAAAAAGCAGCCAATGAGGTGAGGACATAAAAACAAGCACAAAAGACAGGATTATAAAAGTTCAGTGAGAGTCTGACAGACAAGGAGCCAAATGCCAAATTTAAGGCTCTTTTTACTATAGTCTGCTTTTGGCCATGCAAGCCAATTTGTTGCTGTTGTTGTTGTTAATCTCGTGTTTGGCAAGACAGCACATTAGCAACCTTCACAGCTCTGACAGCAAGACGTGTTTCACAGCTTAAATAGTGTCGGTACTATGACACACACACTGCATACATAATTTGAGCATCATAACATCGTTCCTTAAAATACATTCTGGCACTTAATGGTAAAGTAAAACCAAAATGCATCAGAGCTCACTTTATAAAATCATCAGGAGAGTTCTTAGCTTGATCATAATTTTATGATCAACCTTAAACGATGAGAAATCTTTAACTGGCCCTTCACACAGGCTGATTTTCCAACAGCTGCTGGCTCTTACACTTTGTCTCCAGCTCTGATAATGAAGCCTGGCAGTGACACCTTGCCAAGCCGACAGTTGTTGGCACTGACCCCTGCACTCCCATTTGAGCCTGGGCTCATATTCAGCAAAGGGGTAACTGAGCCCAGCATCAAAGTGTTTAAAAGGACAAAGAGGGAGTGTGTGTTGTGTGCCGCCTCTGTGCCTCTTTTCATGACTTACAATGAGTAGCAAGATGATGTGTTATCTGTGGAACGGTGTGTGTGTGTGTGTGTGTCTGTGTGTGTGTGTGTGTGTGTGTGTGTGTGTGTGGCATGTAAGCACATTTGTGTGTGTTACTGTTGTGTCTTTCTATATGTGTGCGTGTGTATAGGAGCCACATATATCGATGGAGGCACTCAGATGCTGTAGCCAGAGGGCACATTCCCTATGGAGCAAACACAGTCCCCTTACTAATGTGGCCACAGCACTACGGTCACATCCGTTTGTGTCTACGTACGTATGTGTGTGTTCTTGCACATGCACAAGTGGACGTAACTTATGTGTGTAATGTGTATGTTGTGTTTCTGTGGGCGATAGTTTGTGCATGTGTGCATGTTGCTGCAAATCTATGTATGTGCGCCTCTGTCTAATGATTTTACAGTCGACACAAAAATGATATTCTCTTCAAAGAAAACCACCTAAAGTGTTATCTGTGAGCCTCGGCGGTTTGGTGCTAGAGAGCCTCCTTTTCATGTTTGTTGGCTGGGAAAGCACAACTAACAGCCAACAGAACAAATCACAGCTCAGTAACTTTGTAGTCTGACAGGAACAGATGAGGAGGACACTAGGCTACGTAAGGTAACAACTGTCTAAGAATGGGTTTGGAGTTACATAACAGCAATTGAAGCAAGTGTCACTAATTTGAGACAACAAGGTTCTTATTGAAAGAGTGTGAAATTTATTGTCTGAATGTAAGACTAAGGCTGACACATGTTAGGGTGTAGGATATACACACATTCAAGAACATAACAGGTAAAATTATTGTATTTAGCAATTGGTTTTAATTGTTTTTTGTTATTTATAATGACCGTCTATGCATCTTTGATGTGCATGTACCCCCCCTCCAAACAAACTTGTAGCCTTGTTAGCCAGATCAGTCAAAATACTGCTAATTAGAGGGATAATTGGATGATAAATTGCTCTTAAATCATTACTTACAAGTTTACTTATATGTTTTTCTTTTCCATGAAACTACACGTAAATTCCAAAAAATGATTTGGAACACTTGTATGTAAGCCATCACTGTATAAGCCATGTTGATTTATGGATCAGAGATATCTGCCTTCACCCAAAAATAGTGGAAGTGAATGAAATTTCACAAAGCTGGAATGTGTTTTACTTTCCAGAAATTAGTTTCCCACTTACACTAGATAACCCCACTGTAAACAATATCTTCAGTAGAAAGTTGTTCCAGTGAAAACTCTTGACAGCATCAAGTTATCAAAAGGCGCAGTTTCTGGAGAGTCACATTGCGTGGGTTTTTATTTTCTGTACTACAAACAATTCCATTCACCAACATTATATTGAGATGTAGGCAGGAATATCTGAGGCAGAGTTCTTAAAATCTGGGTGGAATAATTTTTTTGGGTGATTTCAGTGATAATAATAACACATAATAAGCCATAAAAGCTGGGTGTTGAGGAGGACACTAATACTCAGTTCTTAGAAAATGTAAGCTCATTTCAATTCTCACAGTTAGAAACCACATGAAATCCTATCCATTGGGATGTGGGACATTCATTGCCTGATAAACCTGTAATCCTAAAATCCCCCTCCATGTTGGGGAGGCGAACCTGGCCCTTCTCCGTCTGTGACTGTGAGCTAGTTAATGTACTTCTCAGGTCTCCTTCAAAATCTGCTGCATCTGCAAAGCCCCCTTAAGCCATTACACCACAGTGGGTGCCAGTATTAAAGAGGTGGCTTCCTGAATAATTGATTCATTCATAACTTGTAAGCCAGTCAGCAGCCAACTCAACCTGACTGAACGTAGGCTGTGACATCCTTAACGGGCTATTCTGACTGAGGCTGCTGTGATAATGAGGATGCTGTAGCTACCCGAATGACCTGATAACATTTTCCTCAAGGTACTGAGCATTTTAATGCATATTTCTTGTACCATAAACTTAAATTCAACTGTCTTTAATGTGATAGATGTGCTGTATCTGAGCTAAGTAGCTTAGTTCCACATGCTTAGATGGCACTACATGGATGCTGTTAGGAATCTGACAACTGACTATTCACTAAACCTAAACCTTTATTCCCCGAACAGCGATTTTTTTCAATCCTAGGTTAGCAACTGACAAACATTGGATTTCTCTGCTGTAGTGGTGTCAAATGGGCTGTTGTAAGAACCACACTCAGTAGCTAAGAAGGTTGGGCCTTTCCAAAACCTAAAATGGATTAAACATTGTGTTTATCTGCTCGAAACACTGTTAGCTGCGGTTGTTAGCATGTTTGGCTAACTGGCTTAATACTTACAATAGTAAACAAGCGACACCTTAAGGCCAAAGATTTAGCATATCATTAGCTAATTGCATTAGTGACAGCGTTTTCAAGTCACGGAGCTAAAATTAGCTTCATTAGCTTGCTGTTTAAGGAATTAAATAGAATTTCAATTGTAAATCTGCCACTGTTGTCACTGTAAACTGCATATGTGCTGTGCCAGGAAAGCAAAGCTTGACAGGCAGAGACACAAACTCAACACGTCATTTGTTGTAAAGTAAATGTAAAATTTAACAGGTTAAAGGTAAGAGAAAGTAAGTGCGAGAAATGTCTTGAAAGATATATCTTTGAAAACCTAATTTGTTGTCTTGTTGGGATATTTTTATCGCCATCCCTGTGTGATATAGTTTATAATGTCTGTAAATCTTATATCATGCTATTACTAAATATTATAAAATAATAAATAATCCACTATAATCCTTTTTGACACAAGCTGATGCCACTGCCTTTGTCACAGCGAAAGAAAACAAGCGCTTGCATTGAAACTGTTCTGACACTGGCTAACCTAAGGGTCAGAATTATATTTTACATTTTGTCACATGAGGCCCAGGAGATTCACTGCGATGTATTAACTTGTTTTTTCTGTCACAAAACAAAAGGCTATTTTTTGCATCTTTAAATCATATCATACCTGGCTCTATGCCTTCAAAAGCAGTCAGGTGTGAACTCTTTTTAAAAAATGAATGAATGGCAGAGCCCACAGGACAAAAACATTGCACACAAACACCTTCCAAAAATATACTAAATGACAATTATCACACAGTGATCACACAAAAAGTGCTTGGAGAGGAGACGTACCAGCTGCAGCCAGGCATTTGTGATCAACACTTGGTTCTTTTCATCCTGGAGGGAAACAGCAGGAGAGAGAGAATGATCAGAAGGCAGTAGACATGGCTTTACAACATATTCTGCAGGGAGAGAGAAAATAAAAAAAATAAATAGTAAACATGAGGTGAGATTATGGGACAGATCAGCAATCATGGCGAACTGCAAGGCAGATGACTCAGCTGGCGTGATCTCTGAATGACAATGATGCACTCCAGCTTTTTGCTCTGTTATGAGATTCTTGTAATTTAATGCAACAGAATTCATGTTTGCCATTTAAAAAAAAAAAAAAAAACTTAAACAATACAACAATGTTAAAAAGACAAAAAAGGTCAAACAGCAATTTGTGCAGGAAGCAGACAGTGATGCTGAGCAGAAAGGATGCGGCTCTTCAACAAACAGATGAGTTTACAGTAAATTATATTAGCGTCATGAAAACAGAAATATACAGTGGCTGCAGCTGCATTTCAGGATATTTCACAAGGGTCAGCTCGTGGTCAAACGGACAGAGAGAAAAAGAGATGAGAGGACAGAGGCTGAGATAGTTCAAGAAAAAAATTGAAAGATGACAGAAGCAGAGGCACAAGGAAGAAAACAAAACAAAAAAAAAAAATCTGCAGTAGGAATGGACTTCTTTGGATTGTGCTTTGCAGAATCCCACATGACAGCGACAAGTATTGCTCCTTGTTGCACACTGGTACGCTGCATGTCTGACACGTTACACTCGCTCTTACCCCTGAAAATATGTGCAAACTGCCTTCATGGACTAGTCCTATTTCATTTTCATGGAATCACTGGAGTGACTTATCACGTTATCTTCTACCCATGACTGATGCTGGAATAACACCGCCAGCTCAACCCTCTGAAAACTTTTCTTTTAATGTTACTGTGGTAAAATCCAATCATGAAATCAATTTGCTCATTTTATTTCTTTCTCTGTCTCATCCCACCAGACCTAATCTACTGTATAGTTTTCTATCTTATCACAAAGTTTTATACTCTTCTCACTTGCTTCACGCTGCTTGTTTCGCTCCCAGGACTGGACGAATCAGACTTGTTCCTTTGTTGTGAGACACTCGCAGAGGAGTGCGCTTTGATTTGACCTTAGCTGTGCACAAGGTAGTTGAATTAGTTGTCTTCACATGGGAACAAAAGGGACAAATAAGTGTCTCAGGAAAGGCTTCGCTGTAATGAACATGTTCTAAAGCATGCAAAATCACCAGTGTGGTTCATTTAAAAGTCTTTGAAGAGAAAATCTGTAGCATTAAATTAGATTATAGAGCATAAGCCTTATCACTGCACCACTGCCACTGTACAAAACACAGTTTTTAGACTTGATTGTGATATTTCTTTTACCCAGACACCTCAGTTTTTTAACCACATAAGGAGGATTGATTTGCTCTGGAAATGAAAGTAAGATGAGTTTAGACTAGAGACCATCATCAGCACTCATCCCCTCTGCCACTAGATTAGGTACACCTAGCTCAGTTCAGGTTTTTGTAAACTTTTGAGAGATGTTGAGTAAACTTTGGAGTAATTTTGGAGGCTGCAGCTTTACTGCTGTTGACCTTTACTGCATTATACTGAGAGATGTTTAATATTTTTTTCCTCATTGATGTAAATGGGGTGGACAAATGTATGCATATGCTTGCAAATATAGTTCAGTGCATAATTGCAGCTTCAAACAGTTGCCAACTACTAGTCGGATACATCTGCATAAATATGTATCATTTAATTTTTGTAAAAGCATTGATTTGATTATACTGGTACTTGGTATTTAATTCTTTATTATTTAAATTGTGAAAGTTTATTCAACGAAACCTGCATATTTCAAAGACTAAAAGCAGATAAATCAGGGTCATCTACGCCTCAAAGAAAAGGAGTGGTCGTTCATAAATTGAGTTTTGATCTGATTACCCTGAAAAGGATTTATATGAAGTTAAACATGCCCTTATATACATACAATAGTTATGTTTACATACAGTGTTTTTCTCCAAAATGTAGTGTTTACATTGTTGAGGTGTAGTGGAGAAAAGTATCCAAGTACATTTGCTCAAGTTTTGTATTAAGTAAATCTTTGTAGGTACTTGTGCATGAGTATTTCTGTTTTATGCTACTTTATACATCTACTATATACATATTCACTACAGAGACAAATATTGTCCTTTTAACTCCGTTATATTTATTTTACAGCCATAGTCACTAGTTATTATTCAGATGAAGATTTTAGTAAACACTAAACAAACTTATAAAATGCAATGCTTTGCTTATAGAGCTTAGACCAGTGGTTTTCAATCTTTTTCACTTGTGACCTCTTATACAAAAACAGTGTGTTGTTGGGGTCTCTTATCACATCATAGATGTGTAGAGTTGTTAACGGTTCCACCACAGAGGCAGACGGTTTCATTTAACTACATGTTTGAGGCACCAAGAAGTCTGCCTTTGTAGTCACATTTTGTTGGCACGTTGTTGCCACCAGCTGTCAATCAATTGAATTGCGTGAATCCGACTGAAGGATATGAATCTCACCACCCACTCTTACATGATACAAACAAAACAGGAAACCCACTTGTAAAAACATTGCTCCATAGTGCCACTAGTGGTCAAAAACCCCACAGGGGTATCATAACCTTTAACTGACTAAGCTTGTATAATTGCAGGTATGAGCTTAAGACCTTGTTGCTCTAACAGCAGCTCGGATAAGATGAATTAGAAGCTGGCTTTGAAACCTGAGAAATCCAGGCTGTTATCATTACCATCATCATCATCATCATCATCATCACTTAATCAGCTCAGCTATTAATTGGTCATCCTCCTATGAAGAATTAGGTTTTCATGGCGTGTAAAATTTTCCATCTCTTGTCCTCTTTTTGTCTGGCATCTCTCAGCCCTCTGCCGAGGACACAGACAGTGATGCAATGGAAATTTTAAAAATTGATAAATTATACACTCAGGTTTGGTGTCACCACAAATTGAATAACCAATAAAATCAATATGAATCGTCTTCTATTCATGTTCTTTTAAAGATATTTAGTTGACTGTAAGTCACTCCTTTTGTACGTAAAATTTCATTAACTTTCTGTATCATTGTTGGTGTATGAGAAACTTCTGAAGGTGCTTAAACTCTGTCTTCAGTGACAAGCGAGTAAACTCACTGCTCTTACTTCTCCTTGTAGTAAAAATCGATTCTCACACAATCGCCGCTCCTCTCTGTCTCTCATCCCTGCCTCCTCACCTCCTCCATGACTCCCTCCATGCTCCAATCTTATCTCCACCTGTCCTTTCTGATATGTCCCTCTTTTAAACCTTCTCTCTCCGCTGCTGAAAAAGAACAGGCTCCCATTGTGCGCTTCACAAAGCAACATTTTTGAGTCCTATTGGTGTGCGATCTAGCACGCAATCATGGAGATTTGGCTTAGCTTTGAGGTTGCTGGGTTTTTTCGCTCTATTTTGTGCCTGACCTCTCTTTTGTGGTGTTTTGCTGGATTTCGCTCAGCTGCAATGGGCAGTATCAGCCCTGTCACACACACTATAAACACTCTAATCTCCTCATAAATCTGCTCTGATTGGTTTTAGACAGATTGGCAAGGGATTGATGGACACTTGCATTCAGTGCAAGCTCCTCAACTGTTTTTTATTGCAAGTCTCTGACACCATTTGGCCAAGGACAAGAAAATGTTTTCATATGTATGTACAGTATATTGTTCCAGGAATTGCATTTCATCTATGGGATTCGTTCTGTTTTATCCCCAGTCAGGAACAAAAGCCTCCTACATCTTTTTCTTTCAATCTAGATCAGTGTTTCAAGCAGAGTGAATCAACAAACAGTGAAGAAAAGAAATCCTGAAATCATGAATCTCAGAATTCTCTATTGTGCTTCCTATGCATGGTTTCACCTTTGATTTTCATCAGTGTCCTGAAAAGGGGATCTTTAACAGAGCTTTGTGATGTGTGTGTGTGCGGAAGAACAGGATGCCCTCTTGTTCTAACAGTTCAACACATGTGGCTGCATTTCTGCTGCACCAGAAAAGACGCAACGCAACGACTCCAAATGAATGCTATCGCTAACTGTGTAAACAAGCAACTTTTTGTTTAGTTTACCAGATCAGCTTAAAAAAATACTGATATGTCAATGTTATATATGACAACTTTGTCTCTACTGCTCCCAAGTGGTTAAAAAAAAGAAGTTATTAAAAGTTACAGTATATTTAAATATAACTGTGAGGTGTAGAGGTGCTGATGCAGTAGCTGGATTTTGTTATTTTCAGACAGAGCCAGGCTATCTGTTTACCACTGTTTCCTGTCTCTGTGCTAAGCTAAGCTAACCAGCTACTAGTTATAGCCTTATTTTTGACATACAGATGTGAGAGTGGTATCTATCTTCTTATCTAAATCCACAAGAAATTAAATAAGGGTATTTCACAAAATGTCAAATTATTGTTTAAAGTAAAAGTAGCAATAAAAATAAAAAAACTTCCAATGTCACACAACTAAAAGTACATTGCATTGCTATGAGTGTTGTGATACTATTATATTTATATTCTTGAATTCTTATTATTGACTCATTAATATGTAAGTAGCATTTTAATGTTGTCGGAGGTTGAGGTGGAACTAGTATTAACTATTTTATACGCTCTTGGGTGGTTAAATACATAACAAAGCATTAATGTTTTATAAGCTCAACCCACCATATGTTTTATATATAAAATTCTAAACTGTAATTAGTAACTAAAGTAACTAGTACATAAAGCTGATTCACTGAAGTAAAAAGCGCAATAGTTCCCTCTAAATTGTATGGAGTGAAATATAAAGTTGCATAAAATGGAGATATACTCAAGTAAAGTACAAGTACCTTGAATGTGCACTTAAGAACTGCACTCAAGTAAAGTTACTTAGTTACATTCCACCACTGGACCATATCAGTTTCTTTGTCAGGTACATAAGGTTCATTGTGGTTCTTCATACTGGTTGGTGACCAGTCCTGTGCTCGTCTGTCAGTCTGTGCATCTGTCATTATTCATGGCCCATCCTGCTCCAGTTCCCCTGGTCAGAGAGTTAACTCTGAGCAGATGGAGGAATCAAAGGCCACATTACTCTCACATACAAGCACAACCAGCTTTACATTATTTACCACTGCCCAGTAAGCATTAATTCATATGGTCTTGCCAGCTTATCCATTATGTACTGAGTCAGCGAACAGTGTAGTTATCAACCTAACATAAGTAGCAAACACACACACATATATATATAAAACATATTCAATAACATATATTCAACAAATGTATGTTTGTCTTTGATCTCTGAAGATTCATGGCTAATGTATGAGGCTGCTTTCTAAACAAACCCCATCAATTCATCCGACAACTATACTGATTTCATTTGAGAACAGCACCTTTTGTTACTTGTAACATTAAATTTAAACCATCTTTCAAAACAAAAACGACTTAATAATCTCATATCCTGTCTCAAGACCACCATATGTTCTCTTTGGAGACTGCCTGGCCTCTTGACTGTGATTTGCGAGCTCAAGAATACATTAAAATGTTGTCTCATATGTGCTGTAGGAGTCTTCACCATATTAATAATAGAATGGGAATCCTATGTTACAGGCCAGCGTGCAGCTCTTAACCACCATGTAGTTATCAGGAGGAGACGTACACGTCTTGTGACAGGGCTGGCTCAGGGATGTGACGGGGTGTCGGCTTGGGTTTTTTGGATGAGCGCTCTGGCTATGTGGTGGGGCTAACAGGCAAGAGGTTATGTGTGGGTTTGTGTGAGGGTAGGTGCATGAGATGGGGAACAGGAGGAATACACGACAAAGTGCAGGGGCAAACACAGAAGGAACAAAACATAAAATTAGATGTGACAGAAAATCTACCCAAACCACAGAAGTGTCGATTTAAGAGCCGTGGGTTTGACATGAAAAAGAGTGACGAACGACTGAGAAAGGGAGGACTGTGGTCGCATTGAGCTAAATGGGGTTTCTGTGTGTACGTCTGGGTATGGTTTTGAGTGTGTTTTGGGGTGTAAAATGTAGGACACACAGATAAGAGCTGATGTTTTGAATTAAGCTTTTCTCTTAAGAAAACCATGTTATACATGAAAGAAGAAGAAACACAGGTATTATGTTTGGTTTTAGAGAGTTTACTTTAAGTGTTTAAAGTGTGTGTGTGTGTGTGTGTGTGTGTGTGTGTGTGTGTGTGTGTGTGTGTGTGTGTGTGTGTTCAGCTTAGAGTCTGACTGAATTGAACCAACAGTCTCAACATACGCATATGAGTCGTTGCATTAATTTGCATCACCCAAGTTAACTTGCTTCTAATTGGAGGTGCCTGGGTGGCTCACCTGGTAGAGGGCGTACTCTCTCTCACCCTGACTTTCCTGTCTCTCTCTCACTGTACTATATAAAGGCAGAACACCAAAAATAAGACTTTAAAAACATTACATTTAACTTCATATGGAATCACACTCCCTCTAAAATTCGTCCACATTCTGACTGAACACAGAGTAACGTCACAGTGAAGCAACCAGCAACCTCAGCTTAGTCATTTGTCATTCTGATAATTCATTATGGTAAACTAACCTGCCTGGCTGCAGCTTCATATTTAACAGACATGGCAAAAGTGTATAATTCATTTCATTTAACTCTCACTACAAAAAAGCAAATGTGTTTTTCCCAAAATGTTGAAATATTGCTTTCAAGAAAAAAAACAGGCAAAAAGTAAGAGGGCATACCTCAACACTGAGACTGAGTTATGTTGTGGAATGAAAGAAAAGACTGAGAGCCATAGTGCCACAAAATACCATAGGATCAAGGGGAGAGACAAAGAATTCGCTTTTTTAAAGACAAATATTCTCACTTGGTCGGGTGCTCCCGATGGTGAAATAAAGTTTTAAGTTCAGAGGAAAATGATACGGTATGTGCATTGGCATGAGCCACAGTCACTGCAGATAAATCAGATAGAACGCCTTTCACAAAAACAAAACAACAGAAACCTCGGTGTGAAAAAGGTTTCACAGAGATGGTTCAACTTAACTTCTTTAGCTCGAACTGTGTTGATTTCCAAAACAAATTCCACACACATCCTCGCCTCTCGACTGTGTCCTCGAGCATTCTCTGTACTCCACACTTAAAGGGAGACGAAAAAACACACAATCACACACACGCACACCCTCACCACATCAATGATTTGCAGCAGTGTGAGGCCTAGGTCCACCACGATGGGGGCTGAGTCGTTCTGGACGGGTCTCTCCAGCCGATTGTAGTTGACCATGAGGTCGTGGTAGAGCTTCCTCTGGTACATACCGCCATGACAACCTGGAAGGAGGAGAGTTAGGACATTGAAAATGGGAGAGGAGTTCCGAAGAGGAGATGAAAGGAAGGATTCCGGGGTGTTAGAGATTGTAAGAGGGAGAAAGAAGAAATATAGTTACAGGTGTTAAAAGGGACGGGGTACGAGTAACAGGTGAGAAGGAAGAAATGAAGGATTTGAGGTAGTAGTCATGGAGAGCACAATGATGGGAGGTACTGACGAATTTAAATTCTGCTGTTTGCATCTTTCAAGACTCAAGACTCAGTCAACCCAGTAGTTTAATAAAACAAAGTGTAAGTGTTCTCCCACACATATTAACACCTCTAATCTAATCAACACTATTATTGTAATTATTTAAAACATTGTTCTTGCGGTGCCAAATCCCTCAAGAAACCCTGATTAAGTCACGATATGCTGGACGTAATGAACACATTATTAACTCAGTGAATTTTAATTGTGTTGACTGTGCTTTCTTTTTGTTTCTCCTGTGTTCATTAGGCCTCATCAAGTGGTTCATGCTGAACAATGAGGCATCCATCTTTAACAGGAATGAATATTACAGCGATGCAGTCCCTGATGCAAAAGAGAAGCCAGTCAGTCGTGAAGGTAGCATGTCTTCTTTTTGACACCACGCTGTTTCCATTATGTGTCCCTCGCTGCTCTTGTAGTAAAATTTGACTAAAAAAAGGCTTTGACTGTGAGGAAAGAGCATCTCATAGAGGGCAGGACAAAGACTGTGAGGTAATAAATCCGATTTCATAGAATCTAGTCCACATCATCAAGCTGAATGCTGAAACATATTGGTACTGAGTTTTTATTATTTCATATCCCAAACAAAATTAGTTCACAAACTTAAATCATTTCATTTATGACGGTGCCTACTAGCATCATCACAACAGAGGCTATAAAAACAAGACTAGGTCAAAACCTAGTACATGGCTGGACCGCGTATGGTCAATCTGAGAGCGGAGTTGAAAACTGTTGTGGAACAGCTGTAAACAACTGACATCATCATGTCGCATATAGGTTCTGCCAAGTGTCAGCTGGTTTCACCTCTATCCATTTGCGTCTTCTACTCTCTGAACTCACATATACAGTATTGTAACCATATTGTAACTGTTTCAAATTAAAAGCCCTCTAGAGTTTCAGTGAACACAAACCTTTCATTTCTTAACAGGGCGTTTATTGTTTATTAAGTGTAACATCTAACTTCCGGTTGCTGCCGTTAAGGTTGTTTACAAGTTATTCAGATCTGCTAGTTTCTATAGCAGTTACTGATTACTTATGTCCCTACCTCCCTGTCTTCTGCTCTTTCTGCTCGGTGTGTCTTATGTTTAGTTTTTCCTCTGCCTCTTGTAGTAATAATGATACATGTAATGAAAGTAGTTTATTTGCCGCAATGAAGGCTGGGCTCAGTGAACTGGAAGCGCTACGACGAGTCAACACATCGCCCAACTGTCTCATTTTTCTTCAACAAAAACATATGCCATTAGAATCATTTGATAGATGCTATAACCACATAGAAATAAAAAATATAAATAAAAATTCTACATACTTCAAGCCACCAACACATGGCAACTTAGGAAGGAGCTTCTTCTATCACATCAAGATCATCACAACATTCACAAAAGACTCCCTCATCCCTCAGTGTCTCATTTCAGCCAGAACAGAAAAGGTCTCAGTGTGCATTTCCCCAGCGACCCTTGTCCAAATTAGATGTTGTCTCAACATATTCCAGCAATTATCAAGTGACAGCCAAGATGTGTGCACCCACAATGACTGAGTGGATGACTAATTAGCTAATGAGGCAAAATAAACAGACAGCTCGCAGTGTGTTTGTGTGTGAGGGTATTGCTGAGTGTCAGATGGGGCACCCCTAAATCTTGGCATGACGGGGGAATCTGCATAATGGGTGAGAGCGGCAGCCAGCTAAAGTGTTGAGAGTCGATGGAGTGAAACGAGTCGCACCAAAACAAGCTGAGCAGTATAGAGACCTTTCAAAGAGCCACAGTAAAAATTATCACGTCGCTTGATGGATGGTAACATAGCACATATTGCTGTTGATCTAAAACAGTAAAATCGATCAAGTCAAGATCAAGATCTTATTTCCTGTATTACTTAGTGTTTCCACTGTTTCCAACAAATACTGGCTTCTTCATGTCCTTTAAAGTTATGTATTATTTAAAGTTAAATATGTAACTTTTCCACATTAAAATGTCCCAAAATGACTGAGATGTGTACTGAAATTATCCCAAATGTTTCCAGCAATTCTCAAACCTAGACAAATATGTGATTTTAATCATAATAACGGTACGTCATATCCCCTATGCGTCTGCGTTGTGGTTGCTTGCCAGAAGCTCCAAACATATCCAGTTTTAAGCCACATTTTTAGGATATATTTTATACACCTTTTTTCAACAACATTGGCATTGTTTTAACCAGATGGTTTTAGTCATCGGACATCTGGATCTTAAGTTATGAGTGGAAAAAAAATCGGGCAAATGTCTGCTCACTCTGAGACATCCTGTGTCCGCTGAAGAGTGTCTGTAAAACAGTGGTTTTTGCTGCTTTATTCAGTGTTTCTACCAGTTTTATTCCCCTGTTCTGTTTGTTATGGAGAGGAGGAGACCTCTGTGGATAATTCGGCTCCTGGTAATAACCTCCTGAACAATTGGATCAAAAGTTATCATAGAAAAAAAAAAGATGAGCAGTCTCAGCTCCCAGCCCCTCTGAGACGTCCCGTGTCCTCTGAGGAGTGTCAGTGAATCACTGATTTTTAAAGTGAAACTGCTTCATTTGGGGTGCCCCAGTGGCTCACCTGGTAGAGCGCGCACCACATAGGCTTAGTCCTAACCGCAGCAGCCATGGGTTCGAATCCGTGGCCCTTTGCTGCATGTCATCCCCTCTCTCTCTCCCCAACCTTCCTGTCTCTATCACAATAAAGGCAAAAATGGCCAAAAAATAACTTTAAGAAACTGCTTTATTTGGTGTTTCTACCAATTTTTATACTTTGGTCCGTTTGCTATGGACAAAAGAATAACTCTGTGGATAATTCGGCTTCCATTAAACACCTCCTTAACAACTGACAGTGAGGGAATCCAAATCTAATGTCACCGTTAGAAGTTACATACTGTGCGTTTCAGTAACATCACTCCAAACCAAACACTCTGTGCCTCCTGCCTGTGAGACAGAAGATGGCACCGTAGAGTGCTTCCTACTCAAGGAAGTGACACGAACGTCTTATACAACTTCCTTGGACAGATTGAGCTGTTTCTGTAACAGGTAGCGTGCAGTGCCTGCATACAGTCTGCTGCTAGTTAGTTGTGATGACTTATTCCAGTGCATCCTCAGGCAGTGTGTCTGCGTATCGGTGTTGTTAGGCTTAGCTTCAGTTTGCATCGGGGGAAGCTTCCTGAGAGCTGTATGTTTACACTTACAATGTCCCATATGTGATGCTTTATGTCAGTAGTTCATTAGTTATGTAATGTCTTCTGTTTTCTCTGTATGCCTCTCTTTAGTATGTGCTGTACGTTTATATTTCCACAGGCTTACCGAGGTTGTAATAGTGCATTACTATGCTTGTGCACTATCTACATACAACCTTTGATTCAGATTAAGATATTAGTCTGTGTCTTTAGACAGTGTTGCCCTGTTCACACCTTGCATTGAAATGCGTCTCCACACGCGTCTGGATTGACCATTTGTGATTGGATCTCACTCCCCCGCTCTATATGCAAATAAACAGGTTTGTGTTGTTGTTTTTAGTCAGTCCAACTATGACAGATAGATCCATTCTCAATGTGTTTGTGAGAGAGGGTGAGAGAGGGAGAGAGCAGGGCAAGACGGGGCTGAGCGAATCAATGCACTGTGCACAGCTCCACAATGAAATAAGGTTATAGCCATTTGAAATAGTAAAATATTTTCGGTTCGATATTAAACAATGGCGGGAGTAATCAGACTGTGGCAGAGGACGTCAGTAGAGAATGTGGTCCTTCAGCGTGGCCCAGGACACATTTGCATTAACACTGCTAAAAGAATGTGGCGACATGAGGCCCAGACCACCTTCAGATGTGGTCTGGGTCTGAGTGATTGGATCTCAAATGGGTCTTGGGTGCGTTCACACCTGAACTTAGAGCTGTCCACTTAGAGCTGACGGATGTTAATGCCAGGTCTGCACGTGGCCTGTGTGTCAGTTCACCGTGACATCACTGCTGGGTGTGAATACTAGTGCAACAGGGCACACTCCTGACCACACCCTACACCACCCATCAGTGTTGTGGTCTGTAGCATCTTGTTTTAACTTTTTCAGGGCAGGATATTTTTTATGTTTTTCACAAGTCGCACTAAATTTGAGGTATTTTGGAAATAATATAGACGTGTGTTGTGCAGATGATTAAACGATTATTTCTGCTTCTTTTTGTTTTGCAATGTCAAACCATGTAATGTAGTGTGGGATTAAAAAATAATCACCATTTCAAAATGAAAGTGCTTTAATCTGAAACTCAAACTCATCCTGCAGTAGAGGCAAATTGTCATGATCTGTCACAACTGGCTGAACCATATTCATCTAAGGTGTCAGAAGAGGTACAAACACTTTGAGCTATTTATCTTGATGTTAATCTATGCGGGTTTGTTCATTAATGTATTGACTATTAATGTCTATATATCCGTTGTCTAATAGTAAATCTCTAGAGAACTGAAAAGAATTAATAAATGAACCATCATCATTCAAACAAATCTCTGAATTCTTCTGCTGGTATCTTCTTTTTAGTGACAAAATGTTTTATTTTCTATGAGGTTAATTTATAAACATGTTACAAACATTTAGAGACAATTAAATAAGCATTAATCACTGGTACAGTACAGTTAAACTGTGCACTAGAGGTTTATAGAGCATATGAATGAGCAGATGACTGGAGGGACAGACAGATGGACAGATTATTAAATGATTTTTTAAAAATAAATTGAAAACAAACTCCTCCAATAGACTGTAATTTTGAAAGACTGCCTGAAAAGTGCTGCTACAAGATTGTGGTGTGGGATAAGAGGAGATAGTCGAGAAAACTCATCTCGGCTCATCTCTTGTTCAACATCGCTTTACTGCCCCAGTGTACTTGGCTGACAGTGTGACCTCTCACGTTAAAGGAGGTCGCAAAGGTTTTAAGGAAGACCGGATTACTGTCTCATCATGTTGTGTGGGCCTGAGGGCGACTACTGCAGTGTGGTGAATGTAAACAGGAGAAAAGTCACTCTGTCTGCACTCTACCTCTCTTCCTGCCACACTTTGTCTCCCTTGAGTCTTTCGATGCGTGCGGCAGCAGCTATGGGTCAATCAGTAAATGAAATTCTTCCATCCATTGTAATCACAATTAATGGATTTTCACATAACATCAACACAATCATTCTCACATAATTTTTAAGATCTTATGTACAATATTTAGTTATTTTAAATTATCTAAGAGGTTGGTTTGAATCCCATGGCTTAGAAATGGGAGTGGGGAAAATGAATGAGCAGCACTCTTCCCTACCTCATCGTCTTAACAGGCTGAGGTACTCGCAGATCAAAATTCTTCTTCAGTGAGGCCTGCAGAGTTACAATACGAGACTCATTGCTTCTGCACATGTACACTCACAGAGCACTGTCAGGCAACCATGTGACAGCAGTGCAGTGTTTAAAAACACATACAGGTCAGTTAATGTTCGCATCAAACATCATCATGTCAAGGAGTTTGACTTTGGCATGATTGTTGGTGCCAGGCGGGGCTGATTTGAGTATTTCTGAAACTGCTGATCTCCAGGGATTTTCACACTCAACAGTCTCAAGAGTTTTTACTCAGCATGGTGCCAGAAATGAAAAAAACATCCAGAGGCGTTGAGATGGGTCAGAGAAGAATGGACAGACTGGTTGGAGCTGACAGAAAGGCTACAGTAACTCAGATAACCACTCTTTACAACTGTGCTGAGCAGAAAAGCATCTCAGAACAACACATTGAACCTTGAGGTGAATGAGCTACAACAGCAGGAGACCATGTCAGGTTCCACTCCTGTCGGCCACGAACAGAAATCTGAGGCTGCAGTGGACACGTGCTCACCAAAACTGGACAGTTGAAGACTGGAAAACCGTAGCCTGGTCTGATGAATGGATTTCTGCTGAGGCAGCAGATGGTCGGGTCAGAATTTGGCATCAACAGCATGAATCCATGGACCCACCCATTCTGCCTTGGGTCAACAGCCCAGACTGGTGTTGTTGGTGTGATGTGTGGGGAATGTTTGACTACAGATCAATCATGGTTGGAATGCCACAGCCTATGTGAGTATTGCTGTCGACCATGTGCATCTCTTTATGGCCACAGTGGCCCGTCTTCTAATGGCTACTTTCAGCATGATGGCCTCCCCAGTCACCAGATCTGGAGCCAATAGAAGGACACCTTTGGGATGTGGTAAAACAGGAGATTGGCAGCATGAATGTGGAGCTGACAAATCTGCACAAATTATGTGATACAATCACAAAATATCAACATGAGATAGAATCTCAGAGGAATGTTTCCAACATCTTGTGGAATCCATGCCATGAAGAACTGAGAGAGCAAATGGAGGCGTTACCATATTAGTATGGCGTTCCTAATAAAGTGCTCGGTACAGTACATAAATCTTTTATATTGCCTAAGTAATGTAATGTCAGCCATGTATATAACTGTTTTTTCTTTAGTTTCTGGTTTTGTTTAATTCATTCATTTTAAATGGGGTTTTTATGTGTTTTTCTGCCTCTTGAGACTGTTTCTTGTGCTGCTGTAAGATGTGATGTTCCCCTCTGGGGAATATTTGAGCATGTTCTACAGAAGGAGCCTTAGAAGGCTGTGGCTGTCAGGGTGCTAAAAATCAACTTAATGCTCACTGCACAACTAAACAAAATGACCATTTTCTATTGACAAAGAAGCGAAAAACTAAATAAAACAGTCAGTGCTGCTTTTTATTTTATAGGTCCAAAAGGTGTTAACAGCATACCAAACATTTCTCTCAGCCTTGTTGTAAGCATTTGAATCTTAAAGGCACCACAAACCAGGCGAGCAAAAAACTGTTCGACAGTCACTGAATTTTGATTTCAAATACAGCACAGTCTTGTTTCAGGGGAGGCAGTGATTGGAAAGTTGCATCGCTCTGATGCATCAACACTGAAAAAAAAAAATCTTCTTGTTTTTTCCAACCACAGACTGCAGTGCCATCAAAGCAGCTGTGCATCACAGTGGAACGCTTTGTGCCAAGCATGTTACTTTTGAATTTCAAATGGGAGTCAGAGATGGATAATACATCGACTTGCATTCTGCACTGCACAAGAGTGCGAGGGACACAAGGAAGTAAAAGGTATTTTTCTGTAACTAAAAAAAGTATATGTAACTGATTTGCTCTTTCCTGCATTTATATACAGTATATTTACATCAATCTTGGTAATAACATATTATGATAAATGTAGTTACTGTGCTTTTTATAATAATAATGGTCATATAACAAAGCAAATGCAAATTCTATTTACTGTAAAACACTGTTTTAATAATGCACTAATCCTTACTCATTTAGTTTCCTTAATAGATACTTTATACTTTCGGATAGATAATGTTGTATGCTGTTGTTTGTATCTTTACTGTATTGCTCCAACAACCTTCAAGGTAGGGCTGCCTAATGTAGCCTGAGAAGCAACGCTGAGGGCAAAAAAAAAAGTCTACCTCTCCACCCTCCAGCTGCAAATGTGTGCATTTACAAGAGGATGTGAAATATAGTGGAAAAGATGGCCACTACTTGCACATACATTCACTTTCATATACTTTGACTTCACCAAACATATCTTAGAGACTCATTCATAGTCTGCGGTTGGTCTTATCCTCCGTAGCTTTCCACACGAACAGCCACATCCTTAGCCTCAGAGCTTCCAGGTGACATAGAGAATGCTGCCCCAGATTTCCACGGCCAAACCACACTTCCACTTCTGTCTCTTGCATCTCCCAGATTGTGAGTGACTTTTTTTTTTTTCTTCAATTTTTAGCGATAAACCCAGCGCTCTCCGTTTTGCTAGGCTTACATAATTCACAACTTCAATAGAAACACTGAACATACCAATACAGACAGAGCCCTAACATAACCTGAAGGCATCTATCAACTTCAAATGGCTACCATAAATCTCTCTCATTGCATTAGTGTCCTCTCATATTTCCATTTCAGAGCCCACTTGGGGTCTCATTTCGTCCTCAATCATTAAAGCTCAGTTATATAGAAATAAAATGTGTTTCTTTGTATGGTTGGGATGCTGCAGCAGTAGACATACAAGCAATTCAGTTTACGACTTACTCACCCCTGAAAGCACTCACTGCCTTCAAAATCATTTTTACAGACTTGGTGTCCACAGTGTGCTCATTTTTTACTGTCACAGACAATGACACCCACAGGAGTAACCAATCACTGTGTCAAAACCTCTCACAGGTTCGACATGAATTCCCAAGTTACTTCCATAAAATTGGAAACTTGTGAGGGACCAGGCTAAAGGACCAGTGTGTGGGATTTATGGGATTCTATTGGCAGAAGTGGAATATAATTGTAATAAAGCTGCAAGCAGCGATTTGGGGGCCAAGCAGGCCAGAATTGCCATGGAAACATGATGTCATTACATCAAGGGATTGGTTCTAAGCACCAACAGCAAGTTTCGTTTCAGCTGATTAAAGATTGATAGGACTTGATTTCTTGATTGGCAGCTTTCCCACCAATTTCATTTGGCTGTCATGGTTGAACGCTCTCGCAAATCAAAAATCTGTGTGATAACTGTTGTGAGTGTTGGTCTGAAGATCATCTGTGCCCAACTTTGGATTGGACAGAGGGGCAAAATGGTAGCCACATTGATTAGGATGACATGACAAGTTGCTAGGTCTTGATCAGAAACAAGTGTGTGTGTGTTTTTAAGGTAAACATGTTTATGGTTATTTGCCAAAATGTATTTTTACTTCTTTCAGTATTGATAATCTGGCATATGGTTCAAAAGTTACCTGCATGAACACACCTCCAATTTCTCTGCTAGAGTGCCTGAGACACAAACATGAAACCTGGTGAAAAGCTTCACAGTAGTGTCCCCAATCAGTGTGCCAAATTTCAAAAGATGGTCTAGGGGGCTGCTATAGACCCCCATGGCAGAGGAAGAATTTTAAAGAGGATGATGATGATGATGATGAATAAGAAATGGTGTCTTGGCAGCTTCACTTCTTGGCCCCCAATTATGTTATTATTATTGCACTGTATAATCACCTGAAACTAAAAATTGTGTTTTCGTTAGCTTTGAATGAACCCTTCATGTCTGCGAAGGGTGTGGGTGTTCTTCCTCAGCGCCAATCATGTTGCATCGCTATGTTTTTTACAGTACCCCAGATCAGACAAACTAAACACGGGCTCTAGAGAGGGCCTTTAGCATTTTTTACATTACCTGTAGGCTACTGTAGGTTCTTGCTTGGAAAGAGGGGGATGAGGGGAGGGGTATTCAGTTGGTTGCCAGCTGCAACCTCACCACTAGATGCCACTAAATCCTACACACTGGTCTTTCAAAAAAGGATGGTCAAAATTGATTAAGTAGAGGGTGGGATATCCCTTTTTTTTTTTTGTCCCTGGAATGGGTCAGGCTTCAAAAGCACTGCACCCTTCATTCCCCATAATGCAACAAGATAGCCTCTTTTTTATTAGATGAGCAGCCAGATGACTAGTTTGTATAGCAAGCTTTCTGTTGTACATTTGTAGTCCCCAAGCCCACCATGATGACATCACAATGACATCATCAGGTTTATTTTCAGTCCTCACAAAGCTCCTTTAGAGGCACAGAGGACATACTATAGTTATATAGATTTATACAGACTATAAGCAGTAAACTGGCCAGTGGGAAATTAGTGGAGTGCTTATTTAATGAGGGAAAAGTAAAATTTTATTAAGTGAAATAAAAACATTTAAAGTTGAAACAGGTCCACAAAAACACCAGCGGGGTCTTTGCAATGTGGTATTTATATCTGAATATACATACATACATGCTGTATGTGTCTTTTTCATACACAAAGATGCATATAGTTCTACCATATTTGCATCAGTGATGTGTCCCAAATAAAGTGCATATGTAACTTCCATATGGGCTAAATGTAATTGGTGTCTTTTGTATTTAAATATTGTCTTAATATGAAGTGAACAATGTGACGTGTGTTTCGTTTGGAACCTGTAACCTACAGCACTAAGACAGCACTCAGAGATGCATGAAGAAACCAGACAAACACAAACAAGCAACCAACATTGAGAGTAAACCAGGATTATTTTCTTTGGCTAACCACAGCATGCTCACATACCAAGCACGGTGTAAAATCATAAAATGAAACAAAGCTCAACTTCTCAGTAGGCCATTGTTAAGAATTAGGTTGAGTACAGTAGGGAGCAGCTGTGGAAAACCATATAAAATTCACACCCCTAAGCAAAATCTGGGCTTTCCCCATCTTAGTGTACGACATATTGAAGCTTTCAAGTGCCAGAAAGCAAAGCCAGACAGCTTGCTGCTTGTAGCATTATTAACTTCAGACTAAGAGGGATGTTTGAGGACAGTAGGGCAAAGACTGACTAGAGTAGAGTCAATCTTTAATGACCCCTAAGAGGTAGTTTGGTTCAAGGATAGTAGTCAAAATGAATAGCACAAGGAAGGACAATAAATAAAAGACATAAAATACACATTGGACCATTGTTACCACAATGCAACGAAAATGAGGAGGCAACCCAATGTCAATATTTACAACAGCTGAAAAGGAGAATTACAGCTTGTTTCAAAGGCCAAGGATAAAGAACCTCATATTCTGATTAGTGCTCCCTTTCGTGAGTTAAACTACATCCTGTTAAAAAAAACACGGAGACATTGTCCTTTGCATTTTGTGGTTTAAATACTTACATATTGCTGTCATAGCTTTATACCTTGTGGTTTTTTTTCCCTTGATGGCTGTGTCTTTCATTTTTCAATATTTTTGGTGAAAGTACTACATTCTTCACATTATCATGTGTTGTTATTCTGTTCACCTTGAATGTTTCTCCTTTCAAGACACACACCTGCAGAAAAGTAGCCTACCTATTATCACTTTTCTTAACAACAAGCTGGAAACTAAGTAATTCAACTCAGGAACAGTTAACAACCTAAAAGCCCTATGCCACCACAGAGACAGCTTAAATATTGATTGGCCTCTCAGGGACTCTTTAACACCGAGACAACTTGGCCAAGTTTATAATCAAATCGCATTAAAGCAGCTGGTTCACAACTATGTGCAAAAGATCAATACATATCCAGAATCTGAGACAGAGCAGAATCTGATCAGGTCGGCTCGTCTTCCTCAAGAATATCAAACAAGGTCACTTCGTTAGCTTTTGGGAATAAATTTAATTTCCTCTGACCCAAGAGTACACACAAACATGACACATAAATGTGGAAAACAAACTGTCCATGAATCATCAAAATTCTACAATATTTGTTTCACATTTACAAGTGGGATGTACTGTCTAATATTACTCTACTTTGGTCTCGGCTGGAAGGAAATATCTGGCTCCTTAGCTGAGAACTGCTCCACTGTGTTCACCAGCTAGCTGCTAACTTTATCTGACTGTCTGGTGCAGAGGAGTTGGCCTGCAGTGGGTTTATCACATCTGAAAACACAAACAATGTTGATGAGAGCGGTGAGACTGAAGCACGACAGGAAAGTTTTGGGCCCAAAAGCCAAAAGAATGAGCTGATGCTAAGACGCTCAGCAGAGCGAAGGGGAACTGCAAAGTGGAGCAACAGTAATTTGTTAGCTTGTCACTTTGAGGAGCCAGTTACACATAATCATTTTTTTCTATTGTGTATTTAAAATTTTTATTAGTGCTGATTTAAACAAATGTTGAGTCCATTAATGTTATACAATACTAATTAAGCTTGATGAATGACAATACAAAAGGCCAAACTGTGTATTAAATGAGTCTTTAATTAGCCAAACTGTCGTCAGGGTGACTGAGGCTGTTTAAAAGGAAACTGTAATTAATCAGCCACGATAGAAAAGGACGTTTGTCTGAGTCACCCTGGATGCATGATTCATGATATCCCTGGTTTGTTTTCATTTGTAATCATTTACATTCATTGATTCATGGAGTAACTGTTTTTGAGGTGATGTTTTTTTTTTCATTAATGCTCATTTCTAATCAACTGCAGTAGCAAAAAATAGTTTTGCCCACGTGGAAACACAGGTTAGCAAGGCTAGCGGGAAACAGATCAACTGTTTATAGATTTTTTTTTGAGAGAGAGAGAGAGATTGGAACTTTAAACTTTATCTTTCTTTTACATTTATAGTGTACAACAAGTGTATTATAGTAAGAAAATATATTCTTACACTATCTCATTAGCAAACCACTGTCCAATCCAGGCTACGTGACACACTGCACCCAGAGGAACTAATTGCAGGGACTGTGTCTGGAGGCGAGGGTGGACACAGCAACAGCTAAATATGTGAACAAAGGAATAAAAAGAGCTTTTAATTTCAGGACAGCTTAAATCCTCCTTGCGATGTTATCCTGCAAAGTGTTACCAAAGCTTTGTGGTAGCATTCTGTAAGAAGAGAAATCCTCTTCTTTGCAGAGGAATGAAAGAGGTAGACATCTGTTTGGCGCACCACACTCCAGACATTGTCCTTGAAGACTCAAATTATAGTATTATAGTATATTGGCAGTTATAGGGATCATACTAAGAATATCTAACTACTTTGGTGTGTGTGAAAGTGTTCCTGAATTTGTTGCAGTGGAGTATCCCTCTATATTTAAAAAAAAAAAAGAAAAGAAACATGATCACAGAACACCTGTATGCCTGCCTGTGTAACAGCAGTTGAGGTGCTGCTACAGTTTTCTTTGGAGCCTGTTGGGAGAGGCTGTGCTAACACATACTCAGACTGCAGCCTCCTTACTTTTAACATCACCTGTTTGCATGTTGGACCTCTTTTTTTTCTCCTCCCATCCAAGCAAAGGTATCAAAATCAAACTCCATCAGTGGATCATGATTGCAGAAGTAAAATATGTTTACATTAAAAACACATTCCTCTAGAGATATAGAATATAAACCTGGGATTCAAACATATTACAGAGATTTATCCTCCTCTGAAGAGGTCCTCTAGCTCTTTTCCACTGTTGTCACGCATTTAACAATCCTTTAGCTGCAGATTACACTGAGGGGATGAGCGGCCCCAATGGGCTTCGTGCATCAACGCCGGGACGCCCTCCTTATTTTCTGGGCCAGATGTTGTGGTTCTTTCAAAGAAGGCTCACTGTTGTGTGCGCACGAACACACACACACACACACACACACACACACACACACACACACACACACACACACACACACACCACAGACTCACACACACACACACACACGCACACACACGCACACACGCACACAGGCTGCAAGCTTTAAAATTGAGTAATTCAGCCGTTCATTAAGCTGTGGTGCAAGAGATTTAGCCTTTAAATACACATCATTATAACACAAATAAAAATATGTATTTGTGCATTCTATGAAGCATTATAATAAGAAACATTTCCGGCTAAAGAATCTGCAGTCAACTCCTGTACATGCCTTTTACAGTTGTGGAAATAGATGTTCCTGTCACGCCAGATGTGTAATGACCAGCCGAACTAAGCCGAAGTCTGTCTAAACTGCGGCTCTCATCTTCCTGACAAAGGTTTATGGAAATGATGCTCAAATGACAAGAATATAAAAGATAAGGCGCCACGCTGCCTCTTTTTCTTTTGGCATCTTTACACAGACGTGCACAGAAAACAGACTGAAGGCTCCATCAGTGACCCACCTTGACAGCAGAATGTCGCCCACAGGTAAACTCCAATCAATACAGATCCAGTACACTTCCGAGGCTCCATGGCAGCAGCGGAGCAGAACTCCCTCTGTAGCCCGCCGGAGATGTCAAACTTCGAGGGAGCGCAGCTTTGTCAGACTGCTGGTGCTGATCTCTCCCTCTCTCTCTAACTCTCTCTCCCTCTCTCTCTCCCTCTAACTCTCTCTCTCTCTCTGCCTCTCTTGTGGGATGCTGGAGGAGACGCACACACACACACCCGATTTCTCTCTCCTTGTTTTTGGTTCGACTGTCACCTCAAAAGTCACTTTGGATTCAGCTCTGCTCCTCTCTCAGACTATTTTTATGTCAGACATTTCCAGCGTGCCCTCCGCGTGTCTCCTGTCGTGTCCCTGTGCGGTGACGATGGCAGCCACCTGTCCGATGACTGCTGGTGCTGCTGCTGCTGCGCAGTGCCGTCAACTTCGTCAAGGTTTTGTCCCCTCCAGTCACCCTCATCTGCTTTATGGGTGATGACTAAAGGAAAGATGACCACGCATAATCTCAGCACGCACGCAAGAACTTCGATCAGGGGTTGACGGGCCCTGCCCCCCTCGACTTAGGAAAACTTTGATTTTTTTACTCATGTACATGATCCATTAAATAAATTGTTCGCAGATTGCGCTTACTCTTTTGGAGTAATGAGCATGACCTCATCTCCAACCTACAATAAAAATACAGTGATCATCATCCACAGCTTCATCCTGGTCCTCTCTTCCTCCTACAGGTGGGAAGGATGAGACTAATGCAACACAGAAATAACAAAGAATAAGGAAGTAACCTCACCTCTTCATTTTTTTTTATTCTGTTCTTCTTTGTACTTCCAAACTCTTGTCAGTCTTGTCACCCGTCAAGTGTTCTCCTCCTGCACCTCCCCTTCTTCTCTTCACACTCCTCAACCTTGTCCTCTCATTGCAAGGACAACCAGACACTGCCCATAGATTCACAAAGCACCATCATGTCTCACTTTCTTCTTCTTCCTCCAGGGGCAGGTTTAGAAACTCAGTCATTTTGTAAAATGACCAAAAATGTGTTTAGAAAGAAGTTTAGAGCACTAGGTCTTGACAATGATAGACTGCACATTATTAATAGTTTAAATATTCTAATATGAAACTTTATTAATCAATATCTGATAGTTGTATCTCCAAATAGCGTCATGGACACGTTCATCGGTGCTCATTCTGTTTCTCTTTGTGGTTGCTTTGCATCTATCTGAGGTTGCTTTGTTTTACTTTGTGGCCATTTCTTACCCCTCACCTTAAAAAGGAATCTCCCTTTTTGCAGCCAGTGTGAAGGAGAGGAACAATTACAATGACTTATAAATGCTATGGAAGTACATACAGTACATACAGGCATATGAGCGCTGTTTTGAAAAAATGTGCACCTATCATTTAAAGACACAATATATAACTTTCTGCCACTTGGGGTCTCTCAATCAAAACAATATCAAAAGACAGTGTTTGGTGGTGTCGTGAAGTGGTGTGGGATCATGGGAATTGTTGTCTTCACCACCAATGCCGTCACTGCAGTCAGCTTCTCCCGTTTAGGATTCTTTCAGTGTCAGACAGGAGGTTTTTTACCAGGAGCCGACATATCCACAGAAACGGATCAAAATGGATCCAGTGATTAAATCAAGTCAAATCACTGAATAAAGCAGTTCCATGTTAAAAGCCAGTGTTCCTCTGCTGCTGCTAACATTTACTCAGCTTGTTTGTCTGATAACTTACGATCCAGATGTCTGATGACTAAAATCCTTCTTCTGGTTAAAATATATATAATTAAAAATTACCAAGATCAGATAATCGCATCCTAACAATGTCTTTTAAAACTGGATGAGTTAATTGTGCAGTTAAGAATTATTTTATTGTTCCAAACATCTGCTGGTTGACTTAACATTTCATATGAAGGACACCATCCATAGATGTTGCTGTACTGAGTTATGAGCATTTTCTCTGCAGCAGCGGTAGATGAACACAAGTTCATGTTAACACGATCCACTGAATGCACCTTTAATCAGCATGGCAGTCATCCAGGGTGGTGAATTTTGGTGCGCGTGGCCAGTTGTTAAAACATATTGCATCACATAATTACCTCTAATGAGACATTCCCCTGCACATCAGTGTGGTGCTGTCAGCGGGAGGACAAACATCTTCAGGGCACGCAGGTAGCACGTCTCACACCGACCTGACACGAGATGGAGTGTTATTGTGTATTGTGTGTGTGAGAGTCAGTGTGCAACCTCATTAGCGCGTACAGAGACGTTTCAAGTTGTTTGTCGGTGTGATGCACTGATGATCTGTTTCCTGATCTGGTAGCTTACTCATATCTGCCACTTATATCTGAATCATCCTCTTAATGTTCTCTCTTCTTTTGTCTTCCTCTTAGTCATCCTTTCACTCACTCTCACTTCCTCTAGTTTTCTCTTTTACCCTTTACCCATCCACCATAACCCCCTGTTGATCCTCCTCTCTGTCAGCTCTCCTCCTCCTCCTCCTTCCATTTCTCTTCTCCCTCTCTGTTTCCTTTCTTTCATCCATCCGTTCAGTACTTGTGCAGCTCTGCTTGTGAGCATCAGATGCACTGATGTCCTCAGACCATTACAAGAGCGCCCGCAGCACTTCTCTGGCACTCACTATCTATCACTCTCCCTCTCCCATTCCCTTCAGCCTTAGTGTGTAACCCCCCCCCCCCCCCCCTCCCCTCTTCTTCTCTTTCCATCCCCCTCTGGCTTCAGTCTGGACACAGTGTCGTACATGTACACAGTCTGCCATCAGCTCACATTAAATAAACATCCTTTTGGCTGAGCCTGCAGGGATTGGATTTGGTGCTGTGTGTGTATTTGTGAGCTTTGGTTTGCATGTGTGTGTGTTTTTATGTGTTTTTATGTGTGTGCACCTGTCTTATACAGTGCAGTGCTATATGTGTATGTCTCTTGGAGTCCAACAAAGAGACCCCCCCCCTTTATCGTAAACAACATTAACATATAGCATACCGCATAGCAGCCTCCAGCCCATGCCATAAATATCATAAACATATAAACAACATCTCATGCAAAATCATCAAGCATAAGGCGGACATGTGATTTATGATGAGGCTTTTGCCTTTGCATATGTCTCAGTGTATTTATTTAATATTTAATCATGTAACATCAAAATGTAATGTACATGTACAAGTACAGTAAGACTAACGACTAGAGTGCAGCTACCGTCAAAGAAGAATTTAAGAAATCAGGATTACAGGATTACATACAGGTAAGAAGACGATTAAAGGGCCCTATTAATAATCTAAAAGAAAATTAAAATCACCTGCATTCATGATTTTCTAACCGTATCCACCCGGTACATTGCTACTTGGGAGCAGCAGAACAAGCTGTGAGCACAACATTGTCATATTATCACCTATGAAGACAAAGACAAGATGTCACAATAGGAGACGGTCCTGTAACCGGTCCGGTCCAAATCCAACCATTAACACAGTATCCCCAAAGATTTAATCCTTCTTCAGTAACCTCCCTTTTTGCCTCTTTGGCTTCTCTGGCCGTTTCTTCACTTTGTTTTCTCCTCTCTAAGTGAGTAAAAAAATTAAGCATTAACCAACACTTTTCACTCAGACTGTCACTGTCTTTATGACAGAATATATGAAAGCTAAAGGTCATGTTCAAATCGGGCTGAGTTGTCTTTGAAAGGCAGCATGACACCTTCACTGAGGTGAGCAACAGAACATGTTTTGCAGCACCTACAACAACCTTTTCAAAGTGCTACAGTGCTACCGGCAGTTTGAGTCATGTATTAGAGAGTGACAAGGCTCACACACATACGCACAAGCACACACAGTTTGTATAGGTGATGTTATAATGGATAACACAGATGAGACACAGTCATGTTATTGCTTTGGTCCCTGACGTGATCAGTTCTCTCCCAGAGACGCTTGCATCCACAGAGCCAGGCCCCTACTTTGTATTTTCCCCATGATGATCCCCTGGAGTTGTTTCATTAAGAATGTATGTGAGACTGACCTCGTGGACCACATGTTTCAGCCGTTCAATTCAGATGAGGTTCAATTCACAGTGGTGATAACAGATGTGCAGCAGAAAATTGAGTCTTTATATATGCCCAGAAATCCCCTGGAGTGGTCCTATAATCATCTTTTCAATTTCTTCTTGTTCATTGAAACTGGAGCTGTATGTCGGTGTCACAGAAAATATATTGTATGTACATCCCAAGTGAATGCTAAACCAAGAGGAGACTGTACACTCTGGAGCTGTTATTGTGTATTTAAAACCTGGGCGTCTGTCAAGCAGTGACATGAAATTGAAATACTGGACACATATAGGCAGGTCGGGCTGGATTCTGTCTGTGTGGTATTGAGCAGTGATTGGTCACTCAAATGGATGAATTTGCCTTGTGGCATAAGGTGAATAATACAGTTGGATGGATCCATTATTGTTATGCAAACAGAACATTTTCTAGAGATTCAGTTAAAATTTGCATTACAAGTGGTTTTTGTAAGGCTAGGGTGAGGTTTCAGGTGTGGCTCTACTGAGTTTATCAATTAATCAATCACTTTATTTGTCCCCAGTGGGGCAATTAGATATGCAGCAGTGGGATATATGCATAAAAACATAAAAAGATAAAAAAAACACAGGGCATGTAAATACAACACCAGGAACAAAAGGACAATAAGTAAATACATACAATAAGTCAATAAAAACAAAACAGAAATGTATGTTAGTGGACATAAGGTTAAAACAACATCTACCTTATTCTCCTAGAATTTAGGAGGGAGAGACGAGTGTTTGGATCTGTTTGTTTTGGCTGGAGGGAGTCTGAAACTGAAACTGTTGATCAACACAATCTGACAGGATGGATTGATTAACTGAGCTATTTGAAAGTTACGCTACTGCTACATAACCAACGTTAGTATCGACAGCTGTTTCTGTACCAGTCTAGAGTTCAGACCTTCACTTGCAAAGAGCTTTCTCCAGTGTTGGAAAGCAATGCTGGTGTTAACCCTCATTTTGCTTCTATTTCTATGACTTTTTTTCCTCTACTGAAGTTAGCATGCTAACCAGCTAGCCCCGGCCCAGCTGACCCGTCTTGTCACTTTCCAATAGTGAGTCACTGTAGCGTCCAGTCTGCCCCGAAGAAGTGGCGCTGCTCAGAGGACGTATCATAACCTCTAGTGTTGTAAATGCAATGATGGCTGAAGCTCTTATCAAGAAACCACCTCCACTCGCTCCCGGCAAGAAACCACATTTGGTGGCTGAGAAAATGTAGAAATATTCCCTTAATATAGACAATGGTTTGCTCTTTAGATACTTATTCCTTTTCATAAAATGCATTAGTATTAAATTATGAATTTCCCAACAACACTACAGTAAGTGCATGAAATATGTTTGAGTTCCCTTCAAAATATTTTGGGTTTTTCACATATGGTCACAGGTTTTCTCCATTCGAAGACCTGAGAGCTTGTTTATTTATGTGGAATCCAGAGGGATTCAAACCCTCCTCTGTCACAGCCTGTCAGTGTCCACACAACCATACACACACGTGCTGCCCTTCTCGTGCTCTCTCATGCTGTCTCACACTCGCACAGACATAACTATGCACTCACAAACACACACACACACACACACACACACACACACACACACACACACACACATACACACCTGTCTGCCTGAGTCAGATCTGTAGCTGTGAATAATAGAAGAGTGGGCTGAGGTCAGACTGTTCAAGTGCAGGGGAAACAGGGTAGAGGCTTTCACTTAAGCATGCCAGCCATTTTTAATAAGTCAGAGAACAAACTCATGTCTCACAAAAACTAGGCCAAAGCACAAAACGCCATGATATCACCAGGGACTGACGCTTGTAACAATATTTGGTGGGTGACAAAAGCCTGGAGGCTGGACAAGAAAGTTACAGCAGTAAATAACCGGAAAATAGGTGCAGGGGAACTGAATGAACCGCTGTCTCCTTTTGTAATTGCAACTGATGATCTGCCCTTTAGAAAAACAGACGACTCAGAGAAACTTGAGTGGAGATAGTACAATGCAATAGCTCACCTCTACACGTATTTGCAAAAAACCAACAAAACTTCAACAAATATTGGACAATGAAAGCTCCACAGATCACAGATAGTATCCATATCTGTTCACAGTGTACAGGTTGGGATTTTAATTTGGCCTCTCCCTGTATGGCTCCGCTGCTCTGCTAGATCCCAATGACTGACCTTCAAACACAGCTATTCATCCAGGTTGATGCTGTGGATGAGAATGAATCATTAGTTAGAGCACGGTCACAAAAAGGTCATTTTGCATAAATATGTACATGTACCACAGCATCCTATTAAGTAACATGTCTTTATCTAGTCAACGTCTTACTCGTGTGCTCATATATCATATATCATACTCTAAAGGTTTTTCATTGCGTCATTACTTCTCTGAAGACACTTTTCAAGCAGATACTGGTGTTAAGATGTTTGCTGCCATCTAGTGGTGGTACTATGCCATTACAGCCAAAGAGAAATAAAACCCCAACATAGCGTGGCGGCTCACATGGTCTACTAGTTCATGGCATCTACAGGGTTGATGATTTTGGACTAAAGGGGAAGATAAAAGTAAAAATCCTTCACTTTGGTCCTAATCACAAACTCATGAATTACAACAATTCATCAAACTTCTTTTGACTGAAAAATGCTCTCAAATGTGAAGGAGCTTCTGAGTTGGTAAAGAGGAGATGACTCTGTTATCAAATAAGGGCAATAATAATACACTAGAAAATTCCAGGGAAATTTTGAGTGCCACGGGGGCTACTGCCGGGATGAGTACATGATTTAGTTCCAGTGTTCAAAAGTCACCCTGATCATATTCTGCTTTTGAGAAATGTCTTGATATAAAAGACTCTGATATAAAACAATGTCACATCCCTCCATCATGTATTATGTGGGAAATATCTCATATTCTGTCTTGTTTTTTTTAATAAAACAAGAGGCAACATGTCTTCAAACTGGCATTTAAAGGGTTAAAGTCCTGAAAACTAATAATCATTTGGTAGGTTTTAGCAGAACTGAAGTGGTTTAAGAGATTTATGCAAAAAAAGCAGAAAAAAATATTGATATGAAAAGAAGTAACGGGTTTCTCATAATTTGCATTGCGTTGCTCTCCTCCCCAGTAATGTTAAATTTAGCACAGAAAAAAACATAATAGTGGTAATTTAAATAGCGGTTCATGGGATTTATTATCCCTCAGGGGTCCCTCTGTCCTTTTTTAGACATTTTCTTTACTTTTCTTTTTTGATTTGCTGATCATTTTGGCTGTGTTACAGCTGAAGGGATGGATGGAAAAACGTCATAGTATAGTATAAAATTTAAAAAAACGTCATAGTATAATAAGGCATAAAAATGGCAAAAACGTCATAGTATAGTCAGGCATAAAAATGCCAAAAAAAGTCATATTCTAGTAAGGCATAAAAATGGCAAAAAACGTCATAGTATAGTCAGGCACAAAACGTCACAGTATAGTAAGGCATAAAAATGCCAAAAAAAGTCATATTCTAGTAGAGCATAAAAATGGCAAAAAACGTCATAGTATTGTATGGCATAAAATTTCAAAAAACGTCATAGTATAATAAGGCATAAAAATGGCAAAAACGTCATAGTATAGTCATGGCATAAAATTAAAAAAAACGTCATAGTATAGTATGGCATAAAATTTCAAAAAATGTCATAGTATATTAAGTATAAAAATGGCAAAAAACATCATAGTATAGTATGGCATAAAACGTCACAGTATAGTAAGGCAAACAAATGCCAAAAAAAGTCATATTATAGTATAGCATAAAAATGGCAAA
>NW_019525230.1:1902970-1908213 GCF_002814215.2 Seriola lalandi dorsalis | reverse complement strand
TTTTTTTTTTTCGTGATCAGGTTGCTCATAAAATGAATATGGCATTTGTAGGGTTTTTTTTTTCGATCCTCTCTGGAAAAGTACGGAAATTGTTGAAACCTCATATCTTGCCAGTCATAACTGCAAATAGGGAAAATGGTATTTACTGGTAAAAGTCGAGGTCATTTCAAACAATGAAGTTAGATTGAGGTTTTAGATGAAAGCTGAATCCTCTAGACTTCCATGACACTTCATAAAGAACTATGGAATCACTGTAAAGCACTTAAGTTACACATTTGAGCATTAATGTGTTTTTAAAATCCATATGGTGAAATTCGCTATGTGTATATCTCATGCATCAAGTCATCCCCCTCAGCAGACAGACCTAATCAGTGGCACCATCAGAATAACTTGTGGGTTAATTGGCACAGTCCTAAAAATCTGCCGGCCAAGAGGAAAAGCCACAACAAAGTTAGACTGAAAGAAAAGGGGGCTTTCTGATTTGCAACACATTCATTCTGTATGTTGAAATAAAGTTGGAAAGAAATTAGGCGACGCAAATGTGACTTTCCAGGGTTAAAAGAAAATCTTTTAATTGAGGTGCTTAGCAGGAGACGGTGAGAGCTCAGTGGCAGCACTTAGAGTCAGTGGACCTATTGGCAACGTCCCCCTGTTCCTCCGGGCTGGGAAAACCAGCCACCGCAAAGTTTGACCTGTCTGGTTGCAAGGACTGTATTAATATAGATGAGGTGGCTGGAGCTGGTCAGGTCTGACTCTGAGAGAGGAGAGGAGAGGAGAGGAGAGGAGAGGAGAGGAGAGGAGAGGAGAGGAGAGGAGAAGAGAAGAGAACGAAAGGAGAAGGAGAGGTGAGAAGAGGAGAAAATACCCTTTTTAAAAAGTCAACAAAAAACTGGCTGCTGCGGCCGACTTGATGAAGACCAGCAGGGTGCGAACGACAGAGCGAGACCTGGTGGTAATAACTGCCGATGAGATTCCCAGCCCTGGCTAAGGAGCCTCTGTGTAAACACTGTCACCCCTGACAGGCTGGGGCCTGTGAGATTCATATTGTGTGGTTAGAGACGTGCAGACGGGCCAATTGCTGAGACCGAGCTATTGAAAGGGATGACCTGTGATTACGGAAAGACAGGGAAAAGTCTTCTCCGCTTAATAATAACTGACTGACAGTGCCAAGGTGTCTCTGAGCCTTGACACATGGCCCGTTTTCCTTTAAGTGCCTTTTCCTTTGCCCTCAAATGGATTATAATCTGTGGCAAAACAAACTGCAGCTTGTTCCATATGTTAGAGCTGCAACAACATAGTCATCAAAAATCAGTGTCGGTCCAGGTCATTTCTGTCTGTCAAGAAGTCGTTGTGCCTCATGAAAACACAACAGCTTGGTATTATACGTTTCCCTTGAGGCAAGCATTTTTTTTTTTTCCTCTGACAATGATAAAAGAGTAAAATTCTGCAACAGCAGCAGTTTGAGTTTAGGTAATGCTCTGGGATCTGTCCCATTAACTGTGGTCAGGACTCTTCAGTGCAACTAAACATCAAGAGGAGACCACAGAAATGATTCAAAGCCCCTGCTGTCTCTGTCTTGGACTCATTTAATTCTGCTTCCTTTGCCATCTGTTAAAATCCTCAGTGGATTTATTTTTGATGAACTCTGATATGAAGTCATATTGTGTGCCTGTCAGAGGTGTTAGATGAAGGTGACTTAACCTCCTTGGCCATATCCATCAGACTGCCTTCTGGTGGGATTTGGCACAACGGCCAAAATCAGCCTGCAGTTGGCTCTCCAGTCGCCCCACATCCAGAGCCAAGCCTTGCTATTGAATATGGAAGGAGGGATCTTTCACTTAGCATGCATTTTTGAACGTCACCCACCCCTGCTCCATTCGTTGTGCTGTCAAAATGAATAAGATCAAAACACAGGCTTTCCTTCCAAAAATAGACTCCAGAAAACATTACTCATAAATCAGGGATTCCTGCTCCCCCTGCTGCTCCTCATACATCAGTTTCTTTTATTGCTCACCAATTTCTAATTTATCTATTTGTACCAGTCAGGGAGGAATGGCAGAAGTTAAAATGAGTTAGTGAGACCCAATCACAACCACCTGCCGACTTCGACCATTTTGTTCATTACTGACAGTTCTACACCTCAAGAATCCATCAAAGACTGGCAGTGGACACCAGCCCGTTAAAGTGATATGTTCGGCGTCGTCCACGGCCAGATGAACTACATTTTCTGCCAAATATGTTCATTTTCAGTCAAACATTTCGTCAGACTCAAAGGTTTTTTTTTTTAACATACTAATTCATGAGCCAGTGCAGGTGCACTGAAAGGCTATAGGGGAGGTTTCGTGGAAGGTCCGACCCGGGAGATCTACAGAAATGTGAAAAACAGATCTCAGCACTTGCCCACACCCAGTCACCTGATACAGATGTGGTAAGGGCCTTAATGAAAGACAACCCATGAGGGAATGTATTGAAAATGTGAGTTACGATAACAGATTTGTGGTGGGTGGGTGGCACTGCTTTTACTCCACCACAAGGGAACCAGAAGGCACAGCTCGCCAAGGGCAGGACGACTTGATGTGTGAAACCAGCTGTGTCTGTGTCAGAGTCTGCTAATTTTCACTTAACATATTAATGCTCACTTACTTCAGAATTAGACTCTTGTGTTGAGTCTAGCCTGGAAACTCCAGTATCGTGCCAACAGATGCTCTTGGACTATTTAACATGTGCAAGCACGGTGGTTATATTGGATAAGAGAGGAAAAGAAAACATCTGCATAGCAGTGTAGTCTTCAGTAGTCCTCTGGTAGTGTGCCTGGTAGGAAATTGAAAAGAAAGTACGAGATGAGTGGTAGCATAAAAAGGAAGTGAATACTTGGACCAAATTAAAGAATAAGTCTGGTGATATTCTATATTTCTCTTACGTCGACAAGTCAAATGAAAATACCAAAACCAACAATGAACTGATTCTACTAACAAGTATCGTCAGTGTAGCCGAAGCATGATATAGCATAATCCTCTGTGCCACAGAGCTCCACTGTCGTCCAAGAACTATATATCAGGGAGCCAATGGGTGTTGCACTGCATTGGGAGACATGTTCCGTCATCTTTGTGAGCATGGGCGCCATGGTTTATTTGGAGTCAGTTTCATTCTGGAGCTGTTAATATGCCTAGCACATAAAATGTGTATTAATCCACAGCTGAAAATCGTCCCCAAACAAATGCACTATACCCCTGTTTGAGTAATGCTTGCTGAAAACTACAATGCCCAGCTGTTTTGGCAAGTTAATGAACCCGTTTTAACAGAGTCTCTAACCCCACTAACTCCTCTGTGAGGCTGTACATAAGCTAAATGCTACCTAATATTTGCTAGAAAAGCACTAAACACAAGATAAAGCCTGATGATGAAGTCGTTAGTATTCATCCCCACAAGACCACAAACGCCTCTCCACAGTCTCATGGCTAATAGTCTGGATTTCACCCTGAGTGAAAGCGGTGAACCACTGACCCACTGACTATCATGAGCTGTGTTTAAGATTCACATATTCAGTAGGAACCGATATGCTTGGCACTGAAAGTGTAGGGAAGTTGTAAAGTACTGACAGACAGACAAATTTTTATGTGATTTATTTACAGTAAATATAATATTGAAGAACACCAACCTTAAAATGGTTTCCATATTTCTTTCTTCTTTGTAGATCTGTAGCTTGTTTGGGGATAAAGAGAGGAAGAATCATGGGACCTGGAACATGGAGCCTATTTATTCTGCTTGGTTTGGCCCTCTGGAGCAACAGCCAAGCCCTCACCAAAAACCCCATCCTCTCCCGGATACGAAGGGCTCCAGAGGCCAGCGGAGAAAACAAAAAGTGCTCTTACACCTTCCTGGTCCCTGAACAGAAGATCACAGGCCCCATCTGTGCCGCCCGCGGTTACTCAACCGATAAGGACAGAGTGACGCGCCTGGACGTGGCTGCAGTGCGCGACCTTCTGTCAAAGCAGCGTCGGGAGATGGAGACTTTGAAGCTGGTGGTGGATGTGGATGGCAACTTGGTAAATGAGATGAAGCTATTGAGGAAAGAGAGCAGGAACATGAACTCCAGGGTGACCCAACTCTACATGCAGCTGCTGCATGAGATCATCAGGAAGAGGGACAACTCACTGGAGCTGGCCCAGCTGGAGACACGCATCCTTAATGCCACCACTGAGTCACTACGTCTGGCCTCCAGGTACAGGGAACTGGAGGCCAAATACGCAGCCCTGTCTGCAGTGGTGAACAACCAGTCAGTGCTGATTGGAGCGCTGGAAGAGCGTTGTATGCAGGTGTACAGCCGCAGACACGAGCACCCACCCATGGGACCTCCTCTGGTGCAGGTGGTGCCTGAGAACATTCCTGTCAATGTGCCACGTTTCACCAATGAGATCCAGAGGGACCACACTCGAGGGTTTGCTCGGGAAAGAGGCTCTCGCTCTGGGCCATCACCCACAAGTGGTACCCTGGAAGTCCAGAAACCCCCCGAGAGAAACTTCAGCGCTGAAGGTGAGTGAGTTAGTGAGTGATCCATCCAAACATCCATCCATCCATCCAAACATCCATCCAAACATCCATCCATCCATCCATCCAAACATCCATCCATCCATCCATCCATCCATCCATCCATCCATCCAAACATCCATCCATCCATCCATCCAAACATCCAAACATCCATCCAAACATCCATCCATCCAAACATCCATCCATCCATCCAAACATCCATCTATCCATCATAGAATTCCAAAACAGTCAGGGTGAAATGTAGAGCAGTCATGACTTTGCAGGCCAACCATAACAAAGTAATAATCTCCGACTTTGAATACAGCTGCAGGTGGGCTGGTGGCCTCATTTTCAAAGGTTAGAGATTTGCAAATTCAGCTGGAACTCTGCTCCCCACTCAACAGAAAGAACACAAACCAGGGTGGAAATAAAAATGTTGTAATGTCTGAATTGAGGCAGGGGACTTAAACCAAAGCAAAGAAAGACCTAACCAGTGTGACTTTGCTCATCAACAGAAATTCCTGACGCATTTAAATTTGCCCTCGCCCAAGAATAATAAAGTACGTAGGATTTCGCTGCAGCTGTGTATGAAAACGATCCTGTACAAGACTGTTCCATTGCATGTGAGATGTAGACAAAACCCAGGCTGCTGTGATAGGCTCCTGCAAACCACAAAGTAGATGCACTTCTGCTATACTTCATGAGGTGAATGGACT